>NC_045456.1:22078081-22081080 GCF_002776525.5 Piliocolobus tephrosceles | reverse complement strand
AGGCTAGGCATCATGGCTCATGCCTGTCATCCCAGCATTTGGGAGGCCGAGGCAGATGAAGCACCTGAGTTTGGGGGTTCCAGACCAGCCTGGCCAATATGGTGAAACTCCATGTCTTCAAAAAATAATGAAATAAAATACAAATAAATAAATAAATAAAATAGGCTGGGTACGGCGGCTCATGCCTGTCATCCCAGCACTTTGGGAGGCCGAGGCGGGTGGAGCACCAGACACTGGGGGTTCAAGACCAGCCTGGTCAATATGGTGAAACCCCATCTCTTCAAAAAATAATAAAATAAAATAATAAATAAATAAAATAGGCTGGGCGTCATGGCTCATGCCTGTCATCCCAGCACTCTGGGAGGCTGAGGCAGGTGGATCACCTGAGGTTGGGGGTTTGAGACCAGCCTGGCTAATATGGTGAAACCCCATCTCTTCAAAAAATAATAAAATAAAATAATAAATAAATAAATAAATAAAATAGGCTGGGTACGGCGGCTCATGCCTATCATCCCAGCACTTTGGGAGGCCGAGGTGGGTGGAGCAGCAGACACTGGGGGTTCAAGACTAGCCTGGTCCATATGGTGAAACCCCATCTCTTCAAAAAATAATAAAATAAAATAATAAATAAATAGATAAAATAGGCCGGGTGTGGTGGCTCATGCCTGTCATCCCAGCACTTTGGGAGGCTGAGGCGGGTGGATCACCTGAGGTCGGGGGTTTGAGACCAGGCTGGCCAATATGGTGAAACCCCATCTCTACTAAAAATACAAAAATTAGCTGGGTGTGCTATTGGGCGCCTGTAATCACAGCTACTCAGGAGGCTGAGGCAGGAGGGTCTCTTAGAACCCAGGAGGTGGAGGTTGCAATAATCCGAGATCGGGCCACTGCACTCCAGCCTGGGCGACAAGAGGGGGACTCCATCTCAAAAAAAATTATATAATAAATAAATAAATAATAAAATAGGCTGGGTGCGGTGGCTCATGCCTGTAATCCCAGCACTTTGGGAGGCCGAGGTGGGTGGATCTTCTGAGGTTGGGGGTTCAAAACCAGCCTGGCCAACATGGTGAAACCCCCTCTCTACTAAAAATACAAAAATCGGCCGGGTGTGGTGTCGGGCGCCTGTAATCTCAGCTACTCAGGAGGCTGAGGCTGGAGAATTGCTTGAAGTCAGGATGCAGAGGTTGCAGTAAGCCGAGTTCGGGCCACTGCACTCCAGCCTGGGCAACAAGAGGGAGACTCCGTCCCGTCCCCCTGGTTCAAATTATTCTCGTGCCTCAGCCTCCCAAGTAGCTGGGATTACAGGTGCGTGCCACCACTCCTCGCTAAATTTTTATAATTTTAGTAGAGATCGGGTATTGGCCAGGCTGGTCTCGAGCTCCAGACATCAGGTGATCTTCCCGCCTCAGCCTCCGACAGTGCTGGGATGACAGGCGTGAGCCACCCTGCGTGGTGCAAATATTTTAAGGCAGCTGGCAGCAGACATCCATCTGAGGTCCTCCTGTCCATCCAGCTGCAAGCTGACTGTCAGCCACTGCACAGGCTGAAAAAACAATGGACTTTCATATCTTTGAAAACCTCGTTGGCTCAAAGAAACCTGTAGAAAGTTCTTTTTCTTTTTTAACTCAAAGAGTGGAGTTTGGATCGACCTTGTGATGGCAGACGGCTCTTCTGTTTGGGTGAAAATCCTCTCGTGGGCACTTTGCGAAAGCAATTTTAGAGCAAAAGTGGTGGCACGGAGTTGTGTGAGGTTGGCTGAAAAGGAGCAAATGGGAGAAAGGTTAATGGAGCTGGATGTCTACAAAGGACGTCCTTCGAGGCGATCCACAGCGGTGACGATCGCAGAGCAGCTTGCGTGTCCTATTCTGGGGACACTTTGGGACACTTGATTGTACGGAAGAAACTGTGAGTGGGCACAGAGTTGGTGGTCGCAATAAAAACAACAACAGTAATAATATTATACTACGGCTGCATGACAGCTGTAGTGGGAGGAATAACACAAGTAACAGCAGCAGCCGGGCACGGTGGCTCACGCCTGTCATCCCAGCACTTTGGGAGTCCGAGGCTGGCAGATCCCGAGGTCAGGGGTTCGAGACCAGCTTGGCCAATATGGTGAAACCCCGTCTTTACTAAATATACAAAAATTAGCCAGGCGTAGTGGCGGGCACCTGTAATCCCAGCCACTCCGGAGGCTGAGGCAGGAGAATCGCTTGAACCTGAAAGGCGGAGGTTGCCATGAGCCAAGATCACGCCACTGCACTCCAGCCTGGGCGATAGACCAAGACGCTGTCTCAAAAAACAGAAACAAGGCCGGGCACAGTGGCTCATGCCTGTAATCCCAGCACTTTGGGAGTCCGAGGTGGACGGATCATGAGGTCAGGAGATCGAGACCATTCTGGGTAACACCGTGAAACCCCGTCTCTACTAAAAAGACACAATTAGCCTGGCGTGGTGGCAGATACCTGTAATCCCAGCTACTCGGGGAGGCTGAGGCAGGAGAATCACGTGAACCCAGGAGGCAGAGGTTGCAGTGAGTTGAGATCATGCCACTGCACTCCAGCCTGGGTGACAGAGTGAAATTCCGTCTCAAAAAAAAAAGAAAGAAATTTAATCCCCAATGTAGCAGTATGGTTTTGCTAAGAGGTGACAGGGTCATGAGACCTTTGCCCTCATGAATGGATTAATCCATACACAGATTAATTAATTAATGGCTTAATAGATTAATTGGTTATCTGCAAATGTATTGACTTAAGTCAAGATGTGGATATTATGGGGTTTCACTCAGGCGGCCATAGCAAAGTGTCGAAGACTAGGTGGCTTAACCAATAGACATGATTCGCCTGGAGTTCTAGAGGCTGGAAGTTTGAGATCCAGGTGTGGGCAGGGCTGGTTCCTCCTAAGGCCTCTCTCCTGGGCTTGTGGATGCCGTCTTCTCCCTGTGTCCTCACAGGGTCGTCCCTCTGTGTGTGTCTGTGTCCTCATCTCCTCTTCTTATGAGA
>NC_045456.1:22075176-22078071 GCF_002776525.5 Piliocolobus tephrosceles | reverse complement strand
TGTGTCTGTGTCCTCATCTCCTCTTCTTATGAGATGTCTTAGTCCATCTCAGGCTGCTCTCACAGAATACCATAGACTGGGTGGCTTAGAAACAACAGACATTGATTCTCCCACAGTCCTGGAGGCTGGACGTCTTGAGATCTAGGTGTGGGCAGGGCCGGTTCCTCCTGAGGCCTCTCTCCTGGGCTTGGAGACGCCGTCTTCTCCCTGTGTCCTCACAGGCTCGTCCCTCTGTGTGTGTCCGTGTCCTCATCTCCTCTTCTTATGAGATGTCTCAGTCCATCTCAGGCTGCTATCACAGAATACCACAGACTGAGTGGCTTAGAAACAACAGACACTGATTCTCCCACAGTCCCGGAGGCTGGAGGTCTGAGATCCAGGTGTGGGCAAGGCTGGTTCCTCAGGAGGCCTCTCTCCTCGGCTTGCAGATGTCATCATTGCCCTGTATCCTCCCTTGGTTGTCCTTCTGTGTGTGTCTGTGTCCTCATCTCCTCTTCTTATAAGGACCTCAGTCCTATTGGATGAGGGTCCACCCTAGTGACCTCATATTACCTTAATCCCCTCTTCAGAGGCCCCGTCTCCAAACAGACTCACATTTTGAGGTCCTGGGGGTGAGGGACTTCAACATAAGGATTTACGGCAGACAAAACTCAGACCTGGAACCACTGTCCACATCACCGCACTCATGTTCCAGGGCTGCAGAGATATCCCTAGCTGGGAGAGGCAGCCATGTGGGGTGACTCTGAAAATGCCCAAACCTAAAAAGACAGAGGAGGACCCTCATGTATGTGTCACTCTTGAAGATTTTATTCCTGGATCAAGTAAACGTGCCAATATTTCGGTTAGCTTTCCGCCTCTTCTCCGGCAAAACACAATGATTTACATTGCGTTGAAGTTAAGGATGATTGCTTTCTCCTTGACGTGCCACCAAAACAAACAGGCTGATTCTGAAATGACTCCAGATTTGGGAGGCAAAGTCACGTCAGCCAATTTCTACAGATGCCGTCTGTAGACTCCGCCCGTGCCTGCATTTGACTTACAGATACAGACTGTGTTTCTGGAGCTGCCCGGCACGTTCTCCTCTACTGAGATCGAAATAAAATTATCGAAAGCTTGAAGGTAAATGCTCTCTGTTGACTCAGCACAGTTACAGCTTTTTGCGTGTGTGCTGCAGGGCGGCACACAGGTTTTGTAGGACGACGTGACTCTTCACTTCTTCATTTTGACATTCTGAGTTTGAGACAAAGGGAACGGTCACCCTGCCGAGTGTTCTTGGTAAAGAAAGAGTGTTAGAACATCATGGCAGTACTCTGTCAGCCTCCAGGAAGAGAAGCTTTTAAAAGGACAATTTCCGATTTGACATTTTCACTTATGACACTTTAGAGGTACCGACAGGTCTTCCATCAGCGAAAGGTTATTGCTGCGGAGAATTGGGAGCTCTGGTAAATGAAGTGTGACCGCCAGCAAGGCAGGGAAGACAAGAGAATGTAAAAAATGTGAATACCTTGAGGAAGACAGTGTGGCAATTCCTCAAGGATCTAGAACCAGAAATGCCTTTTGACCCAGCCATCCCATTGCTGGATATATACCCAAAGGATTATAAATCATTCTACTTTAAAGACTCATGCACACGTATGTTTAGTGCGGCACTGTTCACAATAGCAAAGACTTGGAACCAACCCAAATGCTCATCAATGATAGACTGGATAAAGAAAATGTGGCACATAGACACCATGGAATACTATGCAGCCATGAAAAGGAACAAGATCACGTCCTTTGCAGGGACATGGATGAAGCTGGAAACCATCATTCTCAGCAAACTGACACAGGAACAGAAAACCAAACACCACATGTTCTCACTCAGAAGTGGGAGTTGAACAATGAGAACACATGGACACAGGGAGGGGAACATCACACACCAGGGCCTGTCGGGGGTCTGGGGCTAAGGGAGGGATAGCATCAGAGGAAACACCTTATGTAGATAATGGGTTGATGGGTGCAGCAAACCACCATGGCACGTGTATATCTATGTGACAAAACTGCACGTTCTGCACATGTACCCCAGAACTTAAAGTATAATTAAAAAAAAAAAAGAAAAAGTATGTGCAGTACTCAAAAGATGATGTTCCAAGTTGTTCAGGTGAAGTAACTGTCAGCTATGCATGGGTTTCCCCGCCTTTTTCCTTATTATTTCGTTTTCCCATAAAACCTTTCCTAGAAGGGCTAAAAATATATGGGAAACTCCGATATACCATTTCTGGGGTAACCCAAGCAAAGAACAGACAGGGGGTATGGCCACAGCGTGCTTTCTCGATATTCATACCGTTACGAGTGGAACTGTGTCCTACGCCAAATTCATAGATGGAAGTCCTAAACCTCAGTTCCTCAGACTGTGATCTCGTTTGGAAGCAGCATCATGGCGGATGTAATTAATTAGTTCTATCAGGATGAGATCAGGCTGGAGTCAAAGGAGCCCCTAATCTAATATAACTGTTGTCTTCGTCCATTTGAGCTTCTATCACAAGACATCATACATTGGGCTGGTTTGAAATAACAGGCGTTTATTGCTCACAGCACTGGAGGCTGAAATTCCAAGATGAAGGGGTGGGAGATTCAGGGTGCGAGGAGCACTTCCTCGTTCACAGATGGCGCTGTCTCACTGTGCCCTTACGTGGTGGAAGGGGCGAGGCAGGTCTTTGGAGTCTCTTTTACAAGGATGCTGATATCGTTTGCATATTTGTCTTCTCCATGTCTCATGTTGAAATATGATCCTCAATGTTGGAGGTGGAACTGGATGGAGGTGTTTGGGTCTCATGATGAAATCTGGTCTCCAGTGTTGCAGGTGGGACTGGATGGGGATGTTTGGGTCTCATGATGAAATCTGGTCCCCAGTGT
>NC_045456.1:22074933-22075166 GCF_002776525.5 Piliocolobus tephrosceles | reverse complement strand
TGAAATCTGGTCTCCAGTGTTGGAGGTGGGGCTGGATGGGGATGTTTGGGTCTCAGGGTGAAATCTGGTCTCCAGTGTTGGAGGTGAGACTGGGTGGAGGTGTTTGGGTCTCATGATGAAATCTGGTCCCCGTGTTGGAGGTGGGACTGGATGGGGATGTTTGGGTCTCATGATGAAATCTGGTCTCCAGTGTTGGAGGTGGGGCTGGGTGGAGGTAGGGCTGGGTGGAGGTG
>NC_045456.1:22042106-22074923 GCF_002776525.5 Piliocolobus tephrosceles | reverse complement strand
TCATGCTGAAATCTGGTCCCCAGTGTTGGAGGTGGGGCTGGATGGGGATGTTTGGGTCTCATGATGAAGTCTGGTCCCCAGTGTTGGAGGTGGAGCTGGATGGGGATGTTTGGGTCTCATGATGAATCTGGTCCCCAGTGTTGGAGGTGGGGCTGGATGGGGATGTTTGGGTCTCAGGGTGAAATGTGGTCCCCAGTGTTGAGGTGGGGCTGGGTGGAGATGTTTGGGTCTCATGATGAAATCTGGTCTCCAGTGTTGCAGGTGGGACTGGATGGGGATGTTTGGGTCTCAGGGTGAAATCTGGTCTCCAGTGTTGGAGGTGGGGCTGGGTGGAGATGTTTGGGTCTCATGATGAAATCTGGTCCCCGTGTTGGAGGTGAGACCGGGTGGAGGTGTTTGGATCTCATGCTGAAATCTGGTCCCCAGTGTTGGAGGTGGGACTGGGCATCTCGTTGCCTTCAGTCCACCTGGGTGACTCATCACAATTTTCTAACCCCGGCCGTCCTACCTGGCTAGAATTCCACCTGCGTTCATTCCACCAGCACGATTTTACAACTCTCCTGTCCAAAAGTATATGTAATTAGCTTGATTTCACCGTTCCACAATGTGTGTCTATATATTGCAAAAGAACACAGTGGGCCATGATAGATAAATGCCATTTAAAATTTGTCAATTTCAAAACGATGAAACTTTACATGTAAAAGGCAAATTTGCCGACTGCAGTAAACAAACCAACCCTGAGGATCGGTTCACTGTATGCTGCAATAGGGTCCTTGACAGGGTAAGAAGAGGCTGGGAGCTTCAGAGCAAGCACAGTTCTTCAGACACTTTAAACTTCAACGTCCGAACTCCAGAACTGGGAGAGTCTATACTTGGGTTATTTCAACCATTCAGTTTGCTGTTTGTTTTTGTTGTTGTTGTTGTTGTTGTTGTTAGATCTGTGTCAGCAAACGCACATGCATGAATCCAAAGTATTCGTGTATTTTATTCCTGCATCTGAAAACTGAAACTCAACCATGAATGAGTCGGTTCCTGGTGGACAGTGATTTTCTTTTTTTTTTTCTTCTTTTTTCTTTTTTCTTTTTTTTTTCCGAGGCAGAGTCTCACTCTGTCACCCAGACTGGAGTGCAGTGGCGCGATCTCAGCTCACTGCAACCTCCGCCTCCCGGGTTCAAGCAATTCTCCAACCTCAGCCTCCTGAGTAGCTGAGACTACAGGCACCTGCCACCACGCCCGGCTAATTTTTTTTTTTTTTTTTTTGTATTTTTTTTTTAGCAGAGACAGGGTTGCGCTATGTTGGCCAGGCTGGTCTCGATCTCTCGACCTCATGATCCGCCTGCCTTGGCCTCCCTAAGTGCTGGGATTACAGGCATGAGCCACCACGCGCGGCCTGCAATGGACAGTGCTTTTCTAATGCCATCCTCACAGACTCAAAGGCATCTCTCTGCCTTCAGCGGCTCAGCACAATTTTACAGCCCTGCTGTCCAAAAGCAGACGTACATGAGCCTCACTGAGCTTTTCCACGATGTGTGTATATGTTACAAAAGCACACAGTGTGCGTGAGAAATCAATGCAATTTAAATGTATTAATGTTCCAAATAAAAACGTTGAAAGTAACAGGGCAAATTTGTTGTTCCGATTTTAGTCTATGTGCTGCCGAAGGGAGCATGGGAAACGTATCAACTGCAACAAACGAACCAACTGCAAATTGCAATAGTGTCCTTGAGAGGGGGAATAAAAGGAGACCCTTGGCCCTTCATTAGGAACGCAGTTCTGTGGACACCTTAATGTCAGACGTCTGGACTCTAGAACGGTGAGAGTCTAACCTTGCGTTCTTTAAGCCACTCATTTTGTCGTATTTTGTTAGAGTTGCCCTAGCAAACTAATACGCGTGGATCAAAAACAAAGCTCATGCCAGCACTTTGGGAGGCCGAGTCGGGTGGATCACTTGAGGTCAGGAGTTTGAGACCAGCCTGGGCAACACGGTGAAACCCCATTTCTACTAAAAAACAAAAACAAAAACAGCAAAAACAAAACCAAAAAAGTTAGCTGGGCGTGCTGGCACGTGCCTGTAATTCCAGCTACTCGGGAGCCTGACGCAGGAGAACCGCTTGCACCTGGCAGGTGGAGTTTGCCATGAGCCAAGATCGTGCCATTGCACGATCTTGGGGACAGAGTGAGACCCCGTCTCTAAATAAATAGATAAATAAATAACAAAGCTCCTGAGACACTGAAATGGTGTGAATTCATCAAACTTCCTAGGAATAACATCTTGTACTAGTCCATTTTCATACGGCTATAAAGAAATACCTGAGACTGGGTAATTTATGAAGGAGAGAGGTTGAATGGACCCACAGTTCCACATGGCTAGGGAGACCTCACCATCATGGCTGAAAGTGAAGGAGAAGCAGAGCCACACCTTACATGGCGGCCTTACATGGCTGCAGGTGAGAGACAGAGTACAGGGAAACCCTCCTTTATAAATCCATCGGATTGGCCAGGCGCGGTGGCTCAAGCCTGTAATCTCAGCACTTTGGGAGGCCGAGGCCGGCAAATCGTCTGAGGTCAGGAGTTTGACACCAGTTTGACCAACATGGTGAAGCCCCATCTCTACTAAAAATACAAAAATTAGCTGGGTGTGGTGGCGTGCACCTGTAATCCCAGTTACTTGGGAGGCTGAGGCAGGAGAATGGCTTGAACCCAGAAGGTGAAGGTTGCCGTGAGCTGAGATTGCACCACTGCACTCCAGTCTGAGGACAAAGTGAGACTCCGTCTCAAAAACAACAAACAAAAAAACAAAAACCTGGGAGGTGGAGGTTGCCGTAAGCCACTGCGATAAATGTGTGTGTGTATGTGATTGCCTTGGAAACGCCAATCAGAAACTTAATAATAATAATAATAATAATAATAATAATAATAATAATAATAATAGTACAACCACTTGTTTCTTATCTAGCTATGACCCAGAAGAGTCCCCTGCTTGGTTCAAGTTGCGCCACCTCTACGAACTAAACCAATGTACCTTCTCCATGTATTGACTGATGTCTCATGTCTCTCTAAAATGTATAAAACCACGCTGTGCCCCAGCCACCTGGGGCAGAGTCTGTGTCATGGGTGCATCCTTAACCTTTGCAGAATAACCTTTCTAAATCAACTGAGAGTTGTCTCAGATACTTGGAGTTCACCACTGCATGCAATAAAAATATGAAAAAGAAAAAAACAAGGCTGGTGTGGTGGCTCACGCCTGTCATCCCAGCACTTTGGGAGGCCGAAGCCAGTGAATCACCTGAGGTCAGGAGTTCAAGACCAGCCAGGCCAACATGGTGAAACCCCATCTCCACTAAAATATAAAAATTACCTGGGCGTGGTGGCGTGCACCTGTAATCCCAGCTACTCAGGAAGCGGAGGCAGGAGAATCGCTTGAACCCAGGAGGCAGAGGTTGCAGTGAGCTGAGATCATGCCACTGCACTCCAGCGTGGGCGACAGAGTAAGAGGCTATTTCCAAAAAAAAAGAAGTTAAAGAACAATGGACTATCAATAACATTCATATTTTAAATTCCCACCCACATCTTGAAACTGGACGCTTTCAGCTTTATGGAAAACCCAGGGAGAATGATTTCAATATTTAGCAAATATTGGATCAATATTGAAAACAGGGTGTACTATTTTTCCACTCACTCAAGAGAGCGGGTGAGACCTAGTCTTTCTCCATAAGTTGGATGCATCTGCTCCTGTTTAAACTCATATCCAAACGGCCGGGCACCGTGGCTCACGCCTGTCATCCCAGCACTTTGGGAGGCCAAGGCGGGTGGATCACCAGGTCAGGAGATTGAGACCATCCTGGCTAACACAGTGAAACCCCATCTCTACTAAAAACACAAAAAATTAGCCGGGCGTGGTGGCGGGCACCTGTCATCCCAGCTACTCGTGAGGCTGAGGCAGGAGAATGGCGTGAACCCGGGAGGTGGAGCTTGCAGTGAGCTGAGGTCAGGCCATTGCACTCCAGTCTGGGTAACAGAGCAAGACTCTGTCTCAAAAAAAAAAAAACAAAAACAAAAAACAGAAAACAAACTCATCTCCAAACATGGAAATAAGAACTTACATGGAAATAAGAAACTTGGAAAAATGATCTTTTGGAATAAAGATTATTATTGTTGTTGTTGTTGTTATTATTATTTTTTTTTTTTTTTGGAGACAGAGTTTCTCTCTCGTGGCCCAGGCTGGAGTGCAGTGGCATGATCTCAGCTCACTGCAACCTTCTCCTCCTGGGTACCAGCGATTCTCCTGCCTCAGTCTCCCAGGTAGCTGGCACTACAGGCACCTGCCACCATGCCCAGCTAACTTTGTGTTTTTAGTAGAGACAGGGTTTTGCCATGTTTGCCAGGCTGGTCTTGAACTCCCGACCTCAGATGATCTGCCTGTCTCGGCCTCCTCAAGTGCTGGGATTACAGGCATGAGCCACCATGCCCAGCTTGGAATAAAGATTATTTACACGTATAAACATACAGAATCTTTACGCAATCTTTACTCATTAGTGAACTTACTTGGGTTCAACCACGCAGCCAAGACAGTAGCAGAAAAGGCTCAGTTCATTGGCTTGTGGTGGACTTGGGTCGCCTTCAGATTTGCAGATGGGAGTGGGTGTGTCTTGCCGGCCAGGTGTAGGGCGGGTGGAACAACGCAGGACGGCTTTGAAAGGTCTTCAGAGTAGAGCCGGTTGTTAGTTCATTCATACTTCCCAGCTTGTAATGATCAACTAATTTGCTTCAACCAGGCTGAAACCACGGTATCCATCTTATCGGATGGGGTCACCACGTTGAAATGCAGGGGCCGGGCACGGTGGCTCACGCCTGTCATCTGAGCACTTTGGGAAGCCGAGGCGGGTGGATCACCTGAGGTCAGGAGTTCGAGACCAGTCTGGCCAACATGGAGAAACCCCATCTCTACTAAAAATACAAAAAGGCCGGGCACAGTGGCTCACAATCCCAGCATTTTGGAAGGCTGAAGTGGGCAGATCACCTGAGGTCAGGGGTTCGAGACCAGCCTGGCCAACATGGTGAAACCCTGTCTCTGCTAAAAATACAAAAATTCGCCAGCCATCATGGTGGGTACCTGTAGTCCCAGCTACTCAGGAGGGTGAGGCAGGAGAATCGCTGGAACCCGGGAGGCACAGGTGGCAGTGAGCTGAGATCACGCCACTGCACCGCAGCCTGGGTGACACAGCGAGACTCCATCTCAAAAAAAAAGAAAAAAAAAAAGCAACAAAATAGAAAGTCATGCATCGTACTTAGATGGACATGGAGTAAGGACACGTAACAGGAACCACCTTGTTGTAACCCCTTGCAGTTCAAATTGGCAAGAGACAGCTCTGGGACTCACATTGTTGACTGGGAGACAGAGAGTGAGGGATTAGGTGAGTTGATATCTGGTCATACCCAAGGACTATGAGGAAGACAGTGGCATGGTGGCAGCTCTCATCTCCAACATAATTTTCTTTCTTTTTTTTCTTTTTGAGACAGAGTTCTTGCTCTGTCACCCAGGCTGGAGTGCAGTGGCACAATCTTGGCTCACTGCAACCTCTGCCTCCCGGATTCAAGCGATTCTCCTGCCTCAGACTCCTAAGTAGCTGAGACTACAGGTGTCTGCCACCATGCCCCGCTCATTTTTGTAGTTTAGTAGAGACGGGGTTTCACCATGATGGCCAGGCTGGTCTCGAACTCCTGAACTCTAGCGATCCACCGGCCTCGGCCTCCCAAAGTGCTGGGATGCCAGGCGTGAGAGCCACTGCGCCTGGCCTCCAGTGTAATTTTCTAACACTTGACCTTTGCCATGGTCTCTGTGAATAGAATCCAGGCTGTGACATGGACAGCAAGCCCTAAATGCATTCCCAGAGCCAGGAATGTCAGAGAAACTCAAAAGGCAGCACGGACCATCTTGGCCATGTCATCTGTTGGAGAAGGTTTGGGGCTGTAACGGGTTGGAATGAATTTTAAAGTCACCTTCACGAATGTTGCAGAGCCGTGTCAAACGCTGATGGAAAGTTATGCATTGTCACGCACGGGTTCTCCAAAAGCGACAGCTCTCCGAGGAACTGGCTTCTGTGTCCTCCCATTTCATTTTAAATTGTCCTCAGGGAGGTGGTGGGAATCTGCTTCCCCAGAGGCTGTGAGCCATGGGAGAGAAGCCATCTGTCTGCCTCACTTGGGTGCTGATAACGCAAGGCAACGCATCTTCCAGCTTCCAAACCAGGATGATATACGTGTCGTTCCGCATGATGTACACATGGAAGGCAAGAAAAAGAAATCCATCGAAAGACCCACTTTTACATCTTCTTCTTATGCTTTCAAATTCAGGCATGAAATGTCTTCACCTACAGAATTATTGTTGTTCTTTTTTAATTACAACCATTTCTATGGGAGCCTGCACGGCACAGATAAAGCCACCAGAGAGAAACATATTCACGAAAAGGAAACGTCGTGTGTGGAAATCATAATGGAAGAAATCAATATGTGCGCTGCCTGCTCAGGGGAGACTTACCTTGTTAATTCGACATGAAGGCCGTGAGGCAGAAATGCATTCATAATTTAACTGTACTGTGTTTACAGATTTATGAAGATTACAGTAGTAAATGCAAACAGGCATTGGCGTGAATATGGAAAGGAGGATGTAAAATGTGATTAAAAATTACAAACGGAGAAGACAAAGAAACAATAATCGTGAAAGAAAGGAAGGAAGGAAAGAGAGAGAGAGAGAAGAAGGGAAGAGAAGGGAAGGGAAGGAAAGGGAAGGGAGAGACGGAAGGAGGGAAGGAAGGAAGGAGGGAGGGAGGGAGGGAAGAAAAGGAAAAGAGAAGAAAAAGAAAAGAAAGAAACAGAAAGGAGAAATACAAGGATATAGAATTAGGGAGATCCAACATAAGGTAATGCTGCCTGTCTCCAATAGGAGAGTCTGGTTTTTAGCAGAAAATGGATAGCCTGTTCATTTAGAATTTTTGAAAGTGGATAAACAGATAAGCAGAAAGGGTTAAGAAAATCCCCAGTGGCTGTTGATCCTCCCAGAGCCTACTAACATAGCAGAGAGGTTGTTGATTTGCTTTCTAGGAAACCAGGGCGAGTATTAAATGACCAGCCAGTAGGCAAGGCTAGGAGCAAAACTGCACATTTACTTTTGGTCCCCCAGCTTCAGGAAAGAAGGTGTGGGGGAGGGGTGAGGTCCGTCGGTCTCCGGCAGGGGAGGCCGGGGGAGTCACCCAGTGGAGCTCTGGGCGGAGTTCCTACAGTCCCGACAGGAGTGAGGGCTGAGGAAATGCGCACCGCGCACCCACCGGGAGCGGCTTTTATGTCCTGGGCCCGGAAGTGGGAGGGCAGTGGGCGGGGGTAGGCGGGTCGGGGGCGGGGCGGTAGGCGTGGCTAGGCGGGTTCCGGTTTTTCTCCGTCGGAGGTCGGGTTGCGCCTGCGCAGTCGACCTGTGTCTTTCCCGGGAGCGGGAAAGCTGACAGTGAAGAAGCCGGAAGTGCGCCATCTTGCCTCCCTTCATCCAAACAGTTGTTATCACCCCTCAGCTTCCAGGTCAAAAGACAATCAGGTCAAGATACTCTTAAGGCTCAGTTAACAGCAAGGCCTACTTGGGGCAGAGAGGCTGCGCCACCAAAGATGCCATTGATGAAGGACACAGATAAATCCATATGTGATCAAACTTGGATGACTCCAAGAATAAACATCCCACACTCTTTTCCCTCCCCTGCCTTCCATTACTTGTCAGTGTCTTTTTATTTTTTTTGCGATGGAGTCTCCCTCTGTCGCCCAGGCTGGAGTGCAGTGGTACCATCTCACCTCACTGCAACCTCCACTTCCCAGATTCAAGTGATTCTCTTGCCTCAGCCTCCCAAGTAGCCTGCCACCACCCCCAGTTAATTTTTTTGTATTTTTTTTTTCTCTGTGACAAATTTTAGTAAATTTTGCATCAGTACGGGGTATCTCTTATTGCATACTAGAATCCCAGGATTCAGGAGGGCGGTAAAGTGGCAATGGCGAATTTGGGTATCTGGTCTCCCAAAAGTACTTGCCGCTCTACCCCTGACTCTGCAATGGCTGCCAGGCGGATCACTCCTCTACTGGAGCCATCCCGCTCCATGGCCAAAGCGAGAGCATTGGCAGTGAATTGTAGACACTCGTCCTTGGTCATGCCTTCCCGGTAGGTAGCATCCACATAGCCATAGATGTAGGAGCTCCCAGAGCCTCCAATGGCAAAGGACTGCCTTACCATCCTACCCCCCCCATAGGCACTGAGTACACCTGTCCTCCTTCTTGAGGGTCCCAGGCTGCGATGATGATTCCCACCATCAGGTCTTCTCGGTATGGGTAACACATCTCCTTAACGAGGCTGGCTGCTGTGTGGACCAGTGGAGGCTCATTCAGTTCAATGCTGTGGAAACCAAGCTGGTAAGTGACAGCATCAGCTACTGCGTGGGTATCAGCAGCTGAGCCTGAGCGACAGCAGAAAATGTGGTCGTGAATAGGAGTCAGCTTGTCAGTCACTCGATTGGCGATGTAGGACCTTTCACAAATCTGTCCTGAGTTCACCCAGTGGTTGTTCTGGAGTCTGCCCCCAGAACCATGCCCCCATCAAATTGCACGGCCATAATCGTAGTCCCAGTGGAGACTTCTCGGCTTTCCCAGTCTGGGGTGAAGGCCTCCGGCCCCCAAGCCTGTGCCGGCCCGGCTTCCCGACTTTTGTATTTTTTACTAGAGATGGAGTTTCACCATGTTGGCCAGGCTGGTCTCGAACTCCTGACCTCAAATGATCCGCCCGCCTCAGCTTCCCAAAGTGCTGGGATGACAGGTGTGAGCCACCGTGCCCAGCCTTGTCAGTGTCTCTCCTTCCCTGAATTCACGTAGAAAAGCTCCAGAAAGCTTGGGTGATGAAATTCAAATTCATCAGCCTCTTGGAGATGTAAATTTGATGAAACAGAGGGAAATGTGGTGTATCTGGTGTACCTATCAAGTGCTGAAGGTCGGTCGTCTGAAGTCCGCTCTTACCAGGCTAAAAGTCAGGTGTGGGAGAGTCTATTAGTTCTTCACGATTCTTTTTGCTGTCTACCTGGTCTCTGGCTCACGCCCCGTGGGAGAAGCACGCCTCCTGTCTCCACGAACTTTGGGCTGCCATCTGATTTGTTTTTGCTTACAGAACCTCAGCCAGTGGTGTTGCGGTAAACTGAGGAACGGAGAGAGCAATTTGGAGTACAGGAGGATTTGTTCATTTTTAGGGACACACCGGCTCAGCAGACTTGCATTTGAAAAAGCTGAGCATTGAACAAAGACAGAGTAGGTGTTTCATAAGTGGCCTTATAGACGCAAAAAAGCAGTTAATCATACAGTGACAGGTTACATATCCAGCATCACATAACTCGTGGCCTGGCATAGCTGATGGCCTTGTAGCTGCATTGAAAGAAAAACAAGAACTGGCTAAATACAGACATTTGTCAAACATAATCACGCTTAAGCAGCCTGGGGAAAGAGTAACAGTAAAAGAATCTGCCTTTCTCTTTTTTCCTTCAACCTTGCTCTGCAAGGAGCTGAGGTGGGGGGTGGTGTCTGGAGCCCATTCCTTTCGCCTTGGCTATTCGGACAATGTTACCTTGTAACTGTCCTTGAAGTGAGCTGCTAGGCAGAGGAAAACTCATTTTCTTTCTTTTTGTTTTTTAAACCTTTGCCTTGCCACATTCTGGGCCTTAGCTTTGACTTTTGTTGGAGTGAATAAATGCAGTACTTATTATTATTTTTTAAAGTTCTGCCTCGGTGGAGGCACAGCAGGGGTTGACATACTGTGTTATGTCCATTCTCATGCTACTAATAAAGATATATCTGAGACTAGGTAATTTATTAAAAAAAAAAAAAAAGGAGGTTTAATGGACTCACAGTTCCACGTGGTTGGGGAGACCGCACAATCATGGCTGAAGGTAAAGGAGGAGCAGAGGCATGTCTTACATGGCGGCGAGCAAGAGAGCTTACGCAGGGGAACTCCCCGTGACGTCTCCCAGTTAAGGAGGCATTGATTGCATCAGTCTGGCTTTTAGCGGAAAACCACCAGATCTCATGAAACGTATTCACTATCACGAGAATAGCTTGGAGAAAACCAGCCCCATGATTCAGTTACATCCCACCAGGTTCCTCCCATGGCATGTGGGGGTTGTGGGAGCTACAGTTCAAGATGAGATTTGGGTGGATGCGGACACAGCCAAACCCTACCACATGGTTGGATTTTTGCTCACAACATTAAAAAAATGTGCCCAGGATAACCACTGGTCCCAAAATGATGACAGCATGTGGCATAGACATCAATCCAACCTGAAGCATGTATTTCAGATGAGCCTGGAGTAGCCCAGCCTGTATCTGCACCAACCTACCTGACTGATAGACTCACACATTCAAAAAATAAATAAATATTTATTATGATAGAGAACTGAGATTTAAGATTATTTGTTACCCAGCATAATTTCAGGTGTAGCTGACTCATACAGGTGGGAAAAGGCCCGTGGCACAAAACTTCTCTAAGAAAATATTTCCCAACAAATTGTGTGGATGTTTTCATAGTTTTTAAGTGTGCAGCAAGGGTAAAGAGTTAGGGAATTGTTTTGTATTTTTTTCTTCTTGTTTGTAAATGTATGTACGATGATGTGTATCTCACCTTGAAATTGCAATGTATTTTATCTTGGTGTCTATAGGCGACTACATTTTAACATTCTGTTTCAAAAGGTATTTGCATGGGGGAGAAAAGGGTGTGTGTATATGTGCAAGATATTTCAAGACCCCAAATCATCCCATACCCCACCTCTCTTCAGAGGTAATTCCTAGCCTGAAGGGGAAGTGTATTCTTCACATTCATCCTTGGGTGTTTTTTTTTTTTTTTTATCTTTATGTTTGTACTTATCTGTAACACTATAATCTAAAATACATTTCACAAGGAATCTACAGAGATGGCAAACCATTCTTTTATATATTGAGTTGGTGTCACAAGTAGTAATTTAAAATCCTTTTGCCTCTCCTGAAACGGTCGCTGTGATTGCAACACTTTCCAAATGCCTCTTTGATAAATTGTGTTTTTATCTGCTGAAAGAAAAAATAGACTAAATTTACCGTAACATCCATTTTCATGTGGCAAATTTGAGGCATTTATTTCTCCTGAACTGATGACGATTTTCTGACTCCAGATGAAGTTCTTTTCCCACACGATGTTTTTTTTCCCCCCTACAAAAGCCAAGCTTTCACTCATTTAAAACCAAACAAGGGGCTTGATTTAGCTGCTGACATAATCAAAGCTATGCACACAGCTTTCTGTTTGTTTTTCACTTTCTGGATATTTGGATGAAGAAATGAAATGTTTCCGAAATAAAGCCTGCGGGGTAAATTTGTAATTAAGCTCTGAAGGAACGCTTTTGTAAATCGGATTTAAATCTCCATGCCTGTAAAAAATCCCATTCGATCCACATTTGGAACCATTCGTGTTGTCAATGCTGAGGTCTCTGTTTCTGAGATTTCTCTGTGAGAAACGAGAAACTTCACAACTGCAGCAATATTGCTGCCAAGCAGGTGCGCGTTAAAGATAACAAAGTGGGCAGAGCGGGCATTGCCTGTGAAATGGATCCTCCTCTTCTGAACAGATCTCTGATTTGTTCATCTTTTCTCTGCCCTCCTTTTGTTGTTGTTCTTGCTGTCGTTGTTTGAGACGGAGTTTCGTCCTTGTTGCCCAAGCCGGAGTGCAGTGGCGCGATCTCAGCTCGCTGTAGCCTCCACCTCCGGAGTTCAAGCGATTCTCCTGCCTTAGCCTCCTGAGTAGCTGGGATGACAGGCATGAGCCACCCCACCTGGCTGCTTTTGTGTTTTTAGTAGACACGGGTTTCACCGTGTTGGCCAGGCTGGTCTCGATCTACTGACCTCAGGAGCTCCACTTGTCTCAGCCTCCCAAAGTGCTGGGATTACAGGCATGAGCCATCGCGCCCGGCCTCCTCCTTTCTGAGTCTGTGCCACAAAGAGATGGCTTCTACCTGCCCTCCAGGGCTGACCGTTCCGCAGTGATTGATTTAGAGAGGCACACGCAAGCCAACCCTGTCCAATAATATGGGAGAGAATTTCTCCTGTGGGTACGGCTTTGGGGGGAAGTTTCCTCCCTGCTCAGAAGACTAAAAGATGGATTCTGTTTTTTCTCTCCACGTCATGGCATGTGGATAAGTTGACTCTGAGGTTCTGGCTTACCCAGTCTGACTTCCTAACACAGGGATTCCTGGAGACGATCAACTTGGGACATTCTCTGGTTTGGATATCGTTTGGCCCCACCAAGTCTCATGTGGGCATCTGATCTCCAGTGTTGAAGGCAGGGCCTGGCGGGAGGTGTTTGGACCATGGGGGTACATCCCTCAGGAATGGCGTGGTGCCATTCTCCAGGTAGTGAGTGGGTTCTTACTTATTTTATTTTTATTTTTTATTATGCTGTAACTTCTGGGGTGCAGGTGCAGAACGTGCAGGTTTGTTCCACAGGTATACACGTGCCATGGTGGTTGGCTGCACCCATCAACCCGTCATCTACATTAGGTATTTCTCCTAATGCTCTCCCTCCCCTAGCACCCCAGCCCCTGACAGGCCCTGGTGTGTGATGTTCCCCTCCCTGTGTCCAAGTGTTCTCATTGTTCAACTCCCACTGATGAGTGAGAACATGCGGTGTTTGGTTTTCTGTTCCTGTGTGAGTTTGCTGAGAATGATAGTTTCCAGCTTCATCCATGTCTCTGCAAAGGACATGACCTCATCCTTTTTAATGGCTGCATAGTATTCCATGGTGTCTATGTGCCACATTTTCTTTATCCAGTCTATCATTGATGGGCATTTCTTACTTTTAGTTCCCAGAAGAGCTGGCTTTTGAAAACAGCCTGGCACCTCAGCTGTGTCTCTTGTGCTGTGTGTTCTCTGTACATGCCAGCTGTCTGTCCCCTTCCACCAGGAGTGGAAGTTTCCTGAGGTTTTCATCAGAAGTAGATGTGGGCGTCATGCCTCCTGTGCACCCTGTAGAACTGGGAGCCAAATAAACCTTTATTTTATTTATTTATTTATTCATTCATTCATTCATTCATTCATTCGTTTATTGAGATGAAGTTTCGCTCTCGTTGCCCAGGCTGGAGTGCAATGGCATGATGTCAGCTCATTGCAACCTCCATCTCCTGGGTTCAAGCAATCCTCCTGCCTCAGCCTCCCGAGTAGCTGGGATTACAGCAACCCCACACCATGCCCAGCTAATTTTTCTATTTTTAATAGAGACAGAGTTTCACCATGTTGGCCAGGCTGGTCTTGAACTCCCAACCTCAGGCAATCTACCCGGGTCAGCCTCCCAAAGTGCTGGGATTACAGGTGTGAGCCACTGCACCCAGCCTTCTTTTCTTTCTAAATTACCCAGTTTGAGGTACTTATTTATAGCCCTTCAAACAGACAGAGACAGGGAGGATAGGGTAGGGGGTTGTTTTAGACATACCTGGGACTCATTCAAGGTTCACAGTTGAGGAAGCAATGAGATTTGCAGAGGTGAAGCCAGCTGGGCAGAGACATTCATTTGAGAGTCATTGGTGGATCATGTTATGAGGGAAGACAAAATTGCTTCCAGCAGCACACGGCGGGGAAGGTCCACGACTCACCTTAAGGAAATTAGGATGGTGGCTCACGCCTGTAATCCCAGCACTTTGGAAGCCCGCAGCGGGCGGATCACAAGGTCAAGAGATGGACACCATCCTGGCCAACATGGAGAAACCCCATCTCTAGTAAAAATGCAAAAATTAGCCGGACAAGGTGGCGCATGCCTGTCCTCCCAGCTACGTGGGAGGCTGAGGCAGGAGAATCACCTGAAGCCAGGAGGCAGAGGTTGCCGTGAGCCTAGATTATGCCACTGCACTCCAGTCTGGTGATAGAGACTCCGTGTCAAAAAAAAAAAAGAAGAAAAAAGGGGTTAAAAGTCAGACAGAGGAGACTGAGTCCTCAAGAAAAAAGAGTAATAAGTGAGCAAAGAAAGTGTGATGGAGCCGGGCACAGTGGCTCACACTTGTACTCCCAGCACTTTGGGAGGCTGACATGGGTGGATCACCAGAGGTCAGGAGTTCAAGACCAGCCTGACCAATATGGTGAAACCCTGTCTCTACTAAAAATACAAAAATTAGCCAGGCATGGTGGTGGGTGCCTGTCATCCTAGCTACTTGGGAAGCTGAGGCAAGAGAATCACTTCAACCTAGGAGGTGGAGGTTGCCGTGAGCCAAGATCATGCCACTGCACTCCAGTCTGGGCGACACAGCAAGACTCCGTCGAGAAAGAGAGAAAGAGAAAGGAAGGGAGGGAGGGAGGAAGGAAAGAAAGAAAAAGAAAAAGAAAGAAAGAAGGAAGGAAGGAAAGAAGAAAGAGAAAGAAGAAAAGAAAAGAGGAAGGAGGGAGGAAGGAAGGAAGGAAGGAAGGAAGGAAAGAAGGAAGGAAGGAAGGAAGGGTGATGAAAAACTAGGAAAGACAGTGCCCCAAGAAGAAACTCATGAGTCATCCCAGATTCTGCCGAACAGTCCATCCCAAGATGGCAGGAAAGGCAGCAAAACGTTCACAGAGCCAGGGCAAGGGCAGGTTTAGTGGACAGAGAAAAGTGCATGCATTTCCTGTGCTGTACCAAAGTGCTGCGATTACAGGTGTGAGTCACCTTGCCCGGCCTGCGAAACATTTTTAGAATTTAGCTGGATGTGGTGGTGCATGCCTGTAGTCCCAGCTACTCAGGACGCTGAGGCAGGAGGATCGTTTGAGCTTACAAAGTAGAGGCTGCAGGGAGCCCTGATCATGCTACTCCACTCCAGCCTGGGCTACATACAGAGCAAGACACCATCTCTTAAAAAATTTACAGTGCTAGTAATCCCAGCACTCTGGGAGGCCAAGGCTGGCGGATCACTTGAGGTCAGGAGTTCGAGACCAGCCTGGGCAATATAGTGAAACCCCATCTCTACTAAAAATGCCAAAAATTAGCCGGGTGTGGTGTTGCACGCCTATAATCCCAGGTACTTGGGAGGCTGAGGCAGGAGAATTGCTTGAACCCAGGGGCGGACGTTGCAGTGACATCATGTCTCACCACCGCACTCCAGCCTGGGAGACAAAGTGAGACTCTGTCTTTAAAAAAAGAAAAAAATTGGCAAAGATACAAAATGCAAAGGCCTGGGAAGTGTGTTTGAGATGGGAAGTCAAAACCTGAAAAGTGATTACACTGGGTGGAGAAAGGTCCTCCTGTAAAACCCATATTCATGCAGAATCTTGAATGTAGACCTTATTGAAAAGCAGGGTCATTGCAGAGGTACTTGGTTAAGAGGAGGTCATGCCGTATTCAGGTGGGCCCTAATCCAAGAGCTGGTGCCTTGTAAGAAGGGGAAAAGTTGGACACACAGAGGAGGAGGCCACGTGGAGACGGAGGCAGAGACTGGAGTGATGTAACCACATCACTCCAGCTCCTGGGATACCTGGAGCTCAGGGATACCTGGAGCCCCCAGGAGCTGGGAGAGGCAGGAAGGATTTAGTTTAGCTTGATGTAGTTATTCCACAATGTGTATTTGTATGAAAACCTCATGTTGCATACCATAAATATATGCAATTTTCATTTGTATTCTTAACACAAAGTGCATTCTTTTAAAACTTTTAAGAGACTACATTGCATTACTTAAAACAATGAAAACAGGCCCGGCATGGTGGCTCACCCCTATAATCCCAGCACTTTGGGAGGCCGAGGTGGGCGGATCACCTGAGGTCGGGAGTTCAAGACCAGCCTGGCCAACATAGCGAAACCTCGTCTCTACTAAAAATACAAAAATCAGCTGCTTGTGGTGCCGTACACCAGTAATTTCAGCTACTCAGGAGGCTGAGGCAGGAGAATTGCTTGAACCCAGGAGGCAGAGGTTGCAGTGAGCCGAGATCACGCCACTGTACTCCAGCCTGGGCGACAAGAATAAAACTCTATCTCAAAATAAATAAATATCATTAAAAATAAAACAATGAAAACCATCAAAAAATTAAAGTTGTTTTTTTTTACTTCACAATTGGATCCCATAGTAACAAGCATTCTCTGAGTCTTTTCTGCCAGAAAGAATAATGAAGGTAACTTCTGAAGACAAATTAAAACCTCATATCGACGAACTGCTTTTTAAATATGTAGTTTTATTTATTTATTTATTTTTTGAAATAGAGTCGCAGTCTGTCGCCCAGGTTGGAGTATCGTGACACAACCTCAGCTCACTGCAACCTCCGCCTCCCAGTTTCAAGTGATTCCCCTGCCTCAGCCTCCTGAGTAGCTGGGATGACAGGCACCCACCACCATGCCTGGCTAATTTTTGTATTTTTAGTGGAGATGGGGTTTTGCCATGTTGGCCAGGCTGGTCTCGAACTGCTGACCTCAGGTAATGCACTCGCCTCGGCCTCCCACAGTGCTGGGATGACAGGTGTGAGCCACTGCATCGGGTCTTAATATGTGGTTTCAAATGTCAGTCATAAGAAAGGAAAGGACTTTGGGAGGCCAAGGTGGGCAGATCACAAGGTCAGGAGATAAGACCATCCTCTTTAACACGATGAAACCCCGTCTGTAGTAAAAACACACAAAAAAAGTTAGCCGGGCATGGTGGCGGGCGCCTGTAGTCCCAGCTACTCGGGAGGCTGAGGCAGGAGAATCGCTTGAACCTGGGAGGCGGAGGTTACACTGAGCGGAGATCGCGCCACTGCACTCCAGCCTGGGCGACAGAGCGAGAGTCCCTCTAAAAAAAAAAAGATAAAAAATTAAATTTAATTTAATTTAAAAGTAAATTAAAATAAAATAAAGAAAGGAAACTTCTGAGATGATTCCAAAACTTCAACTGGACATCAAACCCCTGTAGGCAAGGAGCTGGTCTTGGATCTGCTGTTGGTTTGATAAAACTGTTTTTGAAAGTCGGCAGCAATGTTGCCGTGTGATATCAACACCATTTGATAGCACTCATCTTAATAGACAAATTTAAGCAGGTTTAGAGACGGGAGCTTTTTGCCTTTCGAGAGGGCGGTGGCTTTCTGGATGAGACAGACTCCAAAAGAACAATCATGTTGGAAAATCGACATAGTGATTTTCCTTCCCAAAGAGAACAAATTCCTGGTACCGTTCCCAGATCAGCAATCCGCCTGGCTTTCCCGCATTGCCTGCCAAAAAACAAGGCAGCTTTTGACAAAGTCGCCGTGAATGGATTCCGGAAGCAAGATGAGCTACCGGTCCCAGGCATGATAGAGAGGAAAAGTCGGTAAGGGCAATACTAAGGATTTATTTTTAAAAAAAACTCTGGCCGGGCACACTGGCTCACGCCTGTCATATCAGCAGTTTGGGAGACCGAGGTGGGTGGATCACGTGAGGTCAGGAGTTCGAGACCAGCCTGATCAGGAGTTCAAGACCAGCCTGGCCAACACGGTGAAACCCCATCTCTACTAAAAATACAAAAATTAGCCGGGTGTGGTGGCGGGTGCCTGTCATCCCAGCTGCTCAGGAGGCTGAGGCAGGAGAATGGCTTGAACCTGGGAGGCAGAGGTTGCAGTGAGCTGAGATTGCGCCACTGCACTCGAGCCAGAGAAACAGAGTGAGACTCTGTCTCAAAAAATAAAAAACTCCACACATTTTCTTGGGCCGTATTATTAAACATCCTTGAAGTGACTGGGTCTAGGCTGTTTTGTTCTGTGCTGAGAATTTGAAGATGTGCTGGGATAGTCCTTTCTGAACCCTTCAGAACAAATGAGGACAAGAAACGTGGGGAGATGCAGAGAAATTAGCCAGGCGGTAATGGCCTGCCAAGGCCACATGAGAGCATGTGGCTTAGAGAGGCTGGTATTATACAAGGTGCTGAACCCCAGAATCAGACTGCACCCCAGTCGTGGAGGGCTGATGGCACAGAGAGGGTAGGGATTAGACGAGGTGCCACGGCAAAGGTCCTCTTCCTGAAGCTCTCCAAGGGACAGGGTCCCCCGGCTCCATGACCAGAGAGTGGGTTTTGGAAGTAGGGGAGAAGAGCCGTTATGCATTAATTCATGGGGTTGTCCTCATCTCCTCCTTCCTACACAGCCTAGCCCAGCGTCACCGACTGTCACAAGGACATACGGAAAAATAAAAACAAAAATAAAAACACAGATATTTGTATTTCCAGACGCTGTCTCACGAACTTCGGAGCAGCGGGGACCGCCATGGAACAAATCTTTGATATCAAGTGTACACACTCGACCTAAGAAACAAGTCAGATTCCTTTCTTTGTGTTGTTGTTATTGGTTTTGTTTGCTTCTTTGTTTGTTTTTTGAGACAGAGTCTCTCTCTGTCACTCAGGCTGGAGTGCAGCGGTGCGATCTCAGCTCACTGCAACCTCTGCCTCCCGGGTTCAAGCAATTCTCCCACCTCACTCTCCCAAGTTGCTGGGATTGCACACGCGCACCACCACACCCAGGTAATTTATTTTTATTTTTAGTACAGACGGAATTTCACCATATTGGCCAGGCTGGTTTCGAACTCTCGACCTCAGGTGATCTGCCCCCCCCCCCCGCCTCCCAAAGTGCTGGGATTATAGGTGTGAGCCACCGCACCCGGCTAAGATTCTGTTCTTAGACGTGAGTCTGCCGACGCTCCCGGCCGAATAAAAACCTCTTCCTTCTCTCATCTGGTGTCTGAGGAGTGTTGTCTGTGGCTCGTCCTGCTACAATAAGGTCCTATCCGTGCGTTCTGGGGTTCAGACCCTGGACATACCTTTTGCCCGGACAACTGTTCAATCCAGTAGTATTGTATCCAGTTCCCTCTGGAGGCTCTAGGGGAGGATCCTTCCTGCCTCTCCCAGCTCCTGGGGGCTCCAGGCATCCCTGGACTTGTGGCCGCATCACTCCAGTCTCCGCCTCCGTCTCCACGTGGCCTCCTCCTCTGTGTCTGTGTCTCCTCTTCTGTCTCCAACAAGGACACCTGTCATTGTGTTGAAGGCACATCCTACTCCAGCATGATCTCATCTCCAGATCGTTAATCCATCTGCAAAGATCCTTTTTCCAAATGAGGTCCCATTCCCAGGTTCTGGGGCTTAGGACATGGACATATTTGGAGCTCACCATCTAAACCATTGCAATTGTGTTTGGTTCCTTCTAGAGGCTCCAGGGGAGGATCCTTCCTGCCTCTCCCAGCTCCTGGGGGCTCCAGGCGTCCCTGGGCTTGTGGCCGCATCGCTCCAGTCTCTGCCTCCATCTCCACGTGGCCTCCTCCTGTGACTGTCTCCTCTTCTGTGTTTTAGAAGGACACCTGTCATTGGGCTTAGGGCCTACCTTACCCCAGAATCATCTCATATCAAGATCCTTCTCTTAATCACCTGTGCAAAGACCCTGTTTCCAAATAAGGTCTCACTGCCAGGTTCTGGGCTTTAGGACGTGGACAGACCTGTCTGAGGGCCAATGTTCAATGCAGTATAATTATATCCAGTTCTCCCCCGAGGCTGGAGAGGAGGATTCTCCCTGCCTTTCCCAGCTCCTGGGGGCTCCACAGATGTCCCTGGGACTGCGGCCGCATCACTTCCGTCTCTGCCTGCGTCTCCACCTGGCTTTCTCTGTGTCTCTGCCTCCTTTTCTGTCTCTTTGGTTTGTTTCTTTGTTTTTTCCTTTGAGACAGAGTCTCTCTCAGTCACCAGGCTGCAGGGCAGTGGCACCATCTTGGCTCACTGCAACCTCCCCCTCCCGGCTTCAAGCAATTATCCTGCCTCAGCCTCCCGAGTAGCTGTGACTACAGGTGCACGCCACCACACCCGGCTCATTTTTGTATTTGTAGTACAGACGGGGTTTCACCGTGTTGGCCAGGCTGGTCTGGAGCTCCTGACCTCATGATCCGTCCGTCTTGGCCTCCCAAAGTGCTGGGATTACAGGCCTGAGCCACCGCCGCGCCCGGCCCCTTTTCTGCCTCTTAGAAGGACGCCGCTCATCGGACGTAGAGTTCACCTGAATCTAAGACGATTTCATCTCTAGCACTTTAACTAATGACAACTGCAAAGTTCTCATTTCCAAATAAGGTCCTATTTGCCCAGCACACCCGACCCCTTTTCTATGTGTTAAAAGGACGCCGCTCATCGGATTTAGGGTCCACCTGAATCTAAGACAGTTTCATCTGGAGCGCTTAACTAATGACATCTGCAAAGTTCTCATTTCCAAATAAGGTCCTAGTTGCAGGTACCAGGCCTTGGAACATGGACCTGTCTTTTTGGAAGCTGCCCCTTCCACGCCCCACAGAGGCTGTCATGCTCGTGGCTGACTCGAGTCCTCATTCTCCTCTGTCTCGAGTCTCCGTTGCTTCCATTTGCTCGCCTTCGTGTCTCTGTCGTTGGACTGCAGATGCCAAAGCGTGCCCTCGGCATTGTCTCAGCACCTCATCCTTCCAGCAGAGACGCCGGCAGCTTGTTCCCGATGCTGCCTGAAATCCTCTTTGCAGAACAGACAGGGTGCAAAATGGAGCATCCTGCCCCTTAAGCAAAGGGCGCGTCTCCGCTTGTGCAGAGGCTGCACAAATAGTGTCCTTCTACCATTCCCGTTGGCTTCCTTTGCCCTCTGCCTCCAGCCTCTTTCTGTGGGGCTGGATTTTCTCCCTGGATGAGCGTGCAAGAGAGAGTTGTGAGGCCGTGTGGACCCTAAAGACGCTGCCCTTGTACTTGGCTCCTGACCTCGGTGCCAGTAGAGATGCCCTCGCTGAGTCCCCCCCGGCAGCCTGGTCATTTGCCACAAGATGACGGATCATCTCCAGGCAGCATCATCCCCACAGCGACCCCTCAGCCTCCTCCCGTTGCCTGCTCCGTCTTTCTCCTTGGACTCAGTGCGGAATCATTTCTACATCAGCCTCGCCCAGCTGCAGTCCCCGGGAGCTGTTCCTCCCTGCCTGGTCAGTCAAGTCTCTTTGTGACCTTTCCTGGCTTGGGGGAAGAGAATTGGCTCCAGGCTGGATTCTGCCGCTGACAATGAACGTCCAGAGAGGACGTTCAGACCCAGTGGCTGGCGCTTTCCTGCTGCATTTTTAAAAAACCGGTGACTGATTTGAACTGCCATCCGCCAGCCGGGCCCAGGGAGGCCGAACGTCCACAGCAAGGTTTTGCAGTGAGAGAAAACAGGGCATTTCTTTGCAGGGCACCAAGCAAGGAGAATCGAGCAGTTCGAGCTTAAGCCCTGACTCCTCTGATGGCTTTCAATTTTATTTTATTTTATTTTATTTTATTTATTTATTTTTTTGAGACAGAGTGTCACTCTGTCGCCAGGCTGGGGTGTAGTGGTGCGATCTCGGCTCACTGCAACCCCCGCCTCCCAGGTTCAAGCCATTCTCCTGCCTCAGCCTCACCAGTCGCTGGGATTACAGGCAACCCCCCCGCCCAACCACGCCCAGCTAATTTTTGTATTTTTAGTAGAGACGGGGTTTCACCATGTTGCCCAGGCTGGTTTCGAACTCCTGACCTTGTGATCCACCTGCCTTGGCCTCCCAGAGTGTTGGGATGACAGGCGTGAGTCACCACGCCCAGCTGCTTTTAATTTTAATTTTAAAAATTAATATTAAAAATTCATGCTTTTAATTTTTAAAAAAGTATTCATTTCTTGTTTTAGAAATAGGGTCTCACTCTTGCCCAGGCTGGAGTGCAGTGGTGTAATCACGGCTCATTGCACCCTTGACCTCCCAGGCTCCAACCATTCTCCCATCACTGCCTCCCAGGTAGCTGGGACTACAGGTGTGCATCACCAAGCCCGGCTAATTCTTTTATTTTCCTGTAGAGATGGGGTCTCACTAGATTGCCCAGGCTGGCCTCAAACTCCCAACCTCAGGCAATCCTCCCGCCTCAGCCCTGCAAAGTGCTAGGATAACAGGTGTGAGCCACCACACCTGACCCCAAGCAGGGGTACATTTCAAGAAAGCAGAAGTTACAGGTAAAGTCCTAAATCACTACAAGAAGGTTATACCTTGGTTTTGGCCTAAAAGCGTGGGATATTTGGAAGTGGGGGTTCCACGGGTCACAGGTGGATTCAGAGACTTTCTGATGTGAGGCTGGGCATGGTGGCTCACGCCTGTGATGTTGGGAGGCCAAGGCAAGCAGATCGCTTGAGGTCAGGAGTTTGGGAGCAACCTGGCCACATGGGAGGGAGGGAGGAAGGAAGGAAGGAGAGAGAGAGAAAGAAAAAGAAAGAAAGAAGGAAATAAAGAAAAAGAAAGAAAGAAAAAAAAAGAAAGAGAAAAAATCTGCTGAGGGAGAAAGAAAGAGAGAAAGAGAGGGCAGGAGGGGGGAGGAAGGAAGGAAGGAGAGAGAGAAAGAAAAAGAAAGAGGAAAGAAAGAAGGAAAGAAAGAGAAAGAACGAGAAAGAAAGAAAGAGAGAGGGCGGAAGGAAGGAAGGAAGGAAGGAAGGAAGGAAGGAAGGAAGGAAGGAGAGGGAGAGAAAGAGAGAAAGAAAAGGAGGAGGAGGAAAAACAGGAAGGGAGGCAGGGAGGAAGGAAGAAAGGAAGAAAGAAGGAAAGAAGGAAGAAAGAAAGGAGAAATCTGCTGGGGGGAGAACCTAATTTCCTGGTGTTTTTTCTCAGACGGGGCACTTCCTCATTTCACAGAAGGCGGTGGGGGTTACTCCCGTTTATCCTTCCGATGTTATGTGTCATGCTTTTCTCCTGGCTCACATGAGAAACGCCTCTGGGTTTCAGAAGGACTCTGCCTGTGGATGACAGGGGAACTCTAATCAGCGCCCAAACCTCCCCGGGGGTGGAGGGAGTGGGAGAAGCCACCATTTCTCTTTGTCCTCTGAGAAACTCTCTCCGTTTCTCTACCAGAGACGCTGTATCTGATATCGGATGTTGGCAATTTGGACATTACTGGTGCAAAATGTCGACACTTCATTTGTCTGGTGAGTCGTTAAGTCCACAGAGCAGGTCTTAAGTCGTTAAGTCCACAGAGCAGGTCCACAGGTGGGTTTGTGTCTTGGAAACGCAGTTTGTCAGGGTCTTTCAGATCTGTTTTGTCACTGAATTCTCTCCAGACGTCAGGCGCAAGGCAGGCCCCGTGAATATCCTGTTTTATCAAATGTCTGAAACTCCAGGGCTCATAAGTGGATGAATAAAGGAGTGGAGTTTTACGTCTGTGTCTTCTGACGTCTTTCGTGAAGTGTTTTCTCAGCCTGACTGTGCATCAAATTCACTCCAGACGCACCGTGAAAATACATATTCCTGGTTCCTATCTCCGACGACTATAACTCAGTTAGATACCAGGTCTATAGTATGTTTTTTGTTGTTTCTTTACTTTAAGTTCTGGGGTACATGTGAAGAACGTGCAGGTTTGTTACACAGGTATCCATGTGCCGTGGTGCTTTGCTGCACCTGTCAATGCTTCATCTAGGTTTTAAGCCCTGCATGAATTACGTATTTGTCCTAAGGCTCTCCCTCCCCTTGCCCCCCACCTCCCAACAGGCCCTGGTGTGTGGTGTTCCCCTCCCTGTGTCCATGTGTTCTCATTGTTCAACTCCCACTTATGAGTGAGAACATGTAGTGTTTGGTTTTCTGTTCCTGTGTGAGTTTGCTGAGAATGATGGTTTCCAGCTTCACCCATGTCCTTGCAAAGGACATGATCTCATCCTTTTTGATGGCTGCGTAGTATTCCATGATGCATTTGTGTCTCATTTTCTTTATCCAGTCTATGATTGATAGACATCTGGGTTGATTCCAAGTCTTTGCTATTTCGAATGGTGCCGCAATAAACATACGTGCACATGTGTCTTTATAGTCCAACGATGTCTTAATTTTTAATTTTTTAGAAACAAGTTCTTGCTCTGTCACCGAGACGGGAGTCCAGTGGTGCGATCATGGCTCACTGCAGCATCCAACTCCTGGGCTCAAGCAATCCCCCCACCTCAGCCTCCTGAGTAGCCGGAGCGACAGGTGTGCACCACCACACCTAGCTAATTTTTTTATTTTCGTTTTTGTAGCGACAGGGGTCTCACTCTGTTATCCAGGCTGTTCTCGAATTCCTGGGCTCAGGCAGTCCTCCCCGCAGAGCCTCCTGAGTAGCTGGGACTACCAGTGTGCCCACGAACACCAGCTTCTTTATTTATTTATTTGTTTGTTTGTTTGTTTGTTTATTTTTGCAGAAAGGGGCTTGTTCCTACATAGCCCAGACTGGTTTTGAACTCCTAGGCTCAAGCAGTCCTCCCACCTTGGCCTCCCAATGTGCAGAGATTACAGGCACGAGCCACCACACCCAGTCTCACAGTACTTTCTTTTTTTTTTTTTTTTTTTATCCAAAATGTGTTTATTGAGATGGTTTCCCACTCATGTTGATTCAGAGTGCCTTTAGTGCTGCTACCTCCTAAAGGAACATCCTTCCGTAAGCCTTGCTTCTCCTCCTGTAGGCTGGCAGAGGACAGTGGAGCAGCCAACACACAAACCTACCGTTTGTGCATGGCTAAAGACCGTGGTGATTTTATAGCATCCTGGGCATTTCACATCCATGAAGTAGGAATTGGGGCTCTGCACCAGGCGTTTCTTCTTGTGTTTCCTCTTCTCCTTTTCTGGGGAGGGATGAAGGAGATCCTTTGCGAGAGGCATGTTCTCGTGTGGGTAGGTCATCACCACCGGAAAGGTCACAGTACTTTCAACCAATTCCTTTCATGATTCTAACACTTGCCCCACTGAGAGGCATTCGGGGCAAACGGCACTCAAATTCTGCACAGGGATTCTTTTTCATTTTGCTATTGTCTAACCTGACTAGTGACAGTCTCTCAGCCAGACTCGTATTCTTCAACTCAAGAAAATACTTGAGAATCCTATTTCGTTTTGCGTTTGCACCACGTCAAATAACCAGGCTGTTTGCTGCGTACTTATGGATTGTTTATGTGTGTGGGTCCTGTGCCACTGACGTCAGCAGTGATTTCAAGCGTCAGACCTCCAGGTCTCTCTCTCTCTCTCTCTTTTTTTCCTGAGACAGTTTTACTCTGTCGCTCACACTGGAGTGCCGTGGGGTGATCTCGGCTCACCGCAGCCTCTGCCTCCTGGGTTCAAGCAATTCTCCTGCCTCAGCCTCCCAAGTAGCTGGGATTACGGGTGCTTGCCACGGCGCCCGGCTAATTTTTGTATTTTTAATAGAGACGGGGTTTCACCATGTTGGCCAGGCTGGTCTCAAACTCCCAACCTCGTATTCCACCCACCTCGGCCTCCCAAAGTGCTGGGATGACAGGCGTGAGCCACTGTGCCCGGCCGAGACCTCCAAGTCTCTTGCTACATAGGAGTCGGTGAAGGACAAAGATCCACAGCACCATCCCCACTGGGGCTAAACCGTCACCTGCATTTCTGCAGAACCGCATTTAATCCTGTTCCGCCTCCTGGAGATAAACAAGGTGCATCTCTTCCGTCTTCCCAGTAAAATCACCTGGGGAACAAGAATCAGTGGCTGAGACTCCAACGGCCATCTCCTTTGATTCTTGGCTGAACTGTGCGTGGTGTGGTACAGGAGAGATCGTGAAGGCCACAGAGACCCCTCAACCCACCCTGCCCCATATTTTTCTGGAAGCCTGAGCTCTGCCGTCCCCTCGTGGACTCAGTGGTAAAGACCTCAACGAAATGATGTGGACTCTCCATTGCTTGGACAATCCTCCAAGCGAGGAGGAAAATTCGAGCTACCTGTCATGTGGATATTAAAATGGACTTTGTAATTACTGGCATCATATGTGTTCAGACATCTCAATTGCAGGGAAAATTAAGACGTCGTGGCCCAGTTACTTTGCAATTTCTGTGGAAATTTTATGGAAATACATTCTTTGTAAAAAATGAATGCATAGGCTGGGTGCGGTGGCTCACGCCTGTAATCTCAGCACTTTGGGAGGCTGAGGCCAGCGGATCACAACGTCAGGAGTTCGAGATCAGCCCAGCCAATACGGCGAAACTCCATCTCTACTAAAAAAATACAAAAGTTAGCCGGGCGTGGTGGTGCACGCCTATAATCCCAGCTACTCGGGAGGCTGAGGCAGGAGAATCACTTGAACCCGGGAGACAGAGGTTGCAGTGAACCGAGATCATGCCACTGCACTCCAGCCTGGGCGACGGAGTAAAACTCCATCCAAAAAAAAAATTAGAATGCATCTTTCCAGCAAAGTAACTATAATTAATATTTTTCTTGTACATATGCGGGAATCTATGTGGCCCTTTCACTAAATGTGTTAGCGGGTTGCTTAGAAAGAAGAAAAGAAAGAAAAGCCCTGGTCTTTTTTATTTTTTATTTTTTATCCTTCCATTTTTTACTTTTATTAGACAGTATCAAGCTGGAGCCTGCAAGATGCTATTTACCTTGGCAGCCTCTTGGGTTTTTTCCATTGCACCTGTGGGTTTTCTATTTGCAAAACAGCCAGAGAGGCTTAGTGCCTATTTTCCATAGTGTGTCCTTGTAGCAAAAGCAAACATACTGGAATAGATACACACTGAGGCAGAAACTTAAAATAATCGTCCTGAGGGCCGGGCGCGGTGGCTCACGCCTGTCATCCCAGCACTTTGGGAGGCTGAGGCAGGCGGATCACCTGAGGTCAGAAGTTCAAGACCCGCCTGGCCAACATGGTGAAATCTCATCTCTACTAAAAATACAAAACTTGGCCAGGTGTGGCGGCAGGTGCCTGTCATCCCAGCACTTTGGGAGGCCCAAGCGGGTGGATCACGAGGTCCGGAGATCGAGACCATCCTGGCTAACATGGTGAAACTTAAAGTATAATAATAAAAAAAAAATACAAAAAATTAGTGGGGCGAGGTGGCGGGTGCCTGTAGTCCCAGCTACTGGGGAGACAGAGGCAGGAGAATGGCCTGAACCCGGGAGGCGGAGCTTGCAGTGAGCCGAGATCGCGTCACCGCACTCCAGCCTGGGCGACAGAGCGAGACTGTGTCTCAAAATAATAATAATATAACAATAATAGTAAGTACTGCCTTTATTCACTCCAAGAAAAGTAAAAGCTAAGGCCCAGAATGTGGCAAGGCAAGGGTTAAAAAGAAAAGCAGATGTTTTCCCCTTGGCTAGCAGCTCACTTCAAGGACAGTTGGAAGATAACGCTGTCCGAATGGGCCAAAGGAATGGGCTCCAGACTCCCTTCCAGAGCCAGGTTGAGGGAAAACAGAGAAACACAGGTTCTTTTCCTCTTTTCCGAGGCTTCTGAAGCATAATTAGCATGATTATGTTTTACAAATGTCTGTATTGAGCCAGTTCTTCTTTTTCTTTCGATGCAGCGACAAGCCCACCAGCTAGGCAGTCACAGGTTACGTGATGCTAGAGATTACCTAACCTGTTACTGTATGATGAACTGTGTTTATTTTGCTTCTGTAAGGCCATTTATAAGAACCCCACTCTGGTCTTTCAGAGCTGAGTTCAGGGCTCAGCTTTGGGATGTGAGTCCTCTGAGCCGGTGCGTCCCTAAAATGAACAAATCCTCCTGTACTCCGTATTGCTCTCTCCAGTCCTCTGTTTACCGCCACAGTATGAAAATATGGGGCTGGGCGCCGTGGCTCATGCCTGTCATCCCAGCATTCTGGGAGGCCAAGGTGGGCAGATCATGAGCTCAGGAGATCAAGGCCATCCTGGTCAACATGGTAAAACCTCGTCTCTACTAAAAATACAAAAATTAGCCAGGCGTGGTGGCGGGCGCCTGTAGTCCCAGCTACTCAGGAGGCTGAGGCAGGAGACTCACTTGAACCTGGGAGGTGGAGGTTGCAGTGAGCCAAGATCGTGCCACTGCCCCTCCAGCCTGGATGACAGGGCAAGACTCCATCTCAAAAAAAAAAAAAAGGAAAAGAAAAGATGGGAATGCAGTGGAGAGATCCTGTTAACGTCAGAAGACAAAGTACACTTCAGAATGATAACAATTACCACCGACAAAATGGGACATTATCTAACGACAAAGGGGACAATTCACCGAGAAGACGAAATAATTTTGATGATGTATTCAACGCAAAACAAATCCTCAAAATACAGAAAGCAAAAGAAGGGACAGAATTGAGAGGAGAAATGAGTGAATGCATAATCGGAGTTGGGAACACGAACATTCCTCTTTCAATAACTGATACATCAAGTGGAGACTTTTTGATAACACAGTCAATGGTGAGGCTGAGCACGGTGGCTCACTCCTGTAATCCCAGCACTCTGTCAGTGGATGGCTTGAGCTCAGGAGTTTGAGACCAGCCTGAGCAATATGGTGAAATTCCATCTCTACAAAAAATACAAGAATTAGGTGGGTATGGCGGTGCACGCCTATAATTCCAGCTACTCGGGAGGCCGAGGTGGGAGGATCTTTGAGCCTGAGAAGTGGGGGTTGCAGTGAGCCGAGATCACACCACTGCACTCCAGCCTGGGCGACAGAGCAAGACCCTTGAAATCCCAGCACTTTGGGAGGCTGAGGTGGGTGGATCACTTGAGGCTAGGAGTTTGAGACCAGCCTGGCCAACATGGTGAAATCCCCTCTCTACTAAAAATACAAAAATTAGCCAGTCGTAGTGGCGGGCACCTGTAATCCCAGCTACTTGGGAGACCGAGGCACGAGAATCGCTTGAACCTGGGAGGCGGAGGTTGTGGTGGGATGAGATCGTGCTATTGCACTCCAGCCTGGGGGATAGAGGGAGACTCTGTCTCAAAATAGTAATAATAATAATGATAATAATACTATCAATCAATCAACCAATCAATGACTCAACTGACATTTCTAGAACATTCTGCCAACTGACAGCAGAAGGTGCACTATGCTTAAGTGTCCAGCGAATACCACAGAGATACAACATATTCTAAGCTATAAAACAAACCTTAACAAATTTAAAAGAATTAAAATAATACTTGCCACCATCATGGAAATAATTAAACCATTCGTCGACAGCAGGAAGATATCTGGAAAATGCCCACATATTTGGACACTGAAAAGTTATTAGCCAAATGATCCATGGGTCACAGGAGAAGCAAAAAGGGAAATTTTGAAATACTTTTAATGGAATGAAAATGAAATTACCAATGTATCAAAAATCAAGAAACACGGGGCCTGGCGCGGTGGCTCATACCTGTCATCCCAGCAGTTTAGGAGGCCAAGGACGCAGGTGGATCATTTGAGGTGAGGAGTTCGAGACCAGCCTGGCCAACATGGTGAAACCCCGTCTGTATTAAAAATACAAAAATTAGCCAGGCATAGTGCTGGGTGCCTGTAATCCCAGCTCCTCGTGAGGCCGAGGCAGGAGAATTGCTTGAACCCGGGAGGTGGAGGTTGCAGTGAGTCGAGACTGCACCACTGCACTCCAGCCTGGGCAACAGAGTGTGACTCCGTCTCAAAAAAAAAAAAAAAAAAAAATCGAGAAACAGGTACAGGAGTACTTTGAAAAAATTTATTGCACATGCATACTGTAATACTTACATTTTGTAATAGATTCTAATGCTTATTCGATAACATAATGCTTACTTTTTTTTAAGAAAAATGTCCGCAATCAATTATCTGATGTCCTATCCTTAAAAAAATTATTAAAAGAAGAGAAAAGTTTAGCCAAGTCAGGCAGAGGTAAAGAAATAATCAAGGTATAGTTAGAAACAGAAAAAACAATATGAAAAAGTGAATATATCTAAAATTGGATTCACGGAAAGAATCAAAAATATGGATGGAGCTTTCACCAGAGAAAAATAAACAAAAACATAAAAGGACATCATTGCAGCTCCTATTGATACTCAAAGGATAAAGAAAGGATCTTACAAATGATTTTATGCACATAAAATTGGTAGCATTGATGCAAAAGGCAAATGCTTTGAAAGATACACACTACCAAATCTACATCAACTAGAAAGCAATAACCTGAATAGTTCTATATCTACCAAAAAAAAATGTTTTTTTGAGACCGAGTCTCGCCCTGTCGCCAGGCTGGAGTGCAGTGGCGCAATCTCAACTCACTGCAAGCTCCGCCTCCTGGTTTTATGTCATTTTCCTGCCTCAGCCTCCCAATTAGTTGGGATGACAGGCAACTGCCACCACACCCAGCTAATTTTTTGTATTTTCAGTAGAGACGGGGTTTCACCGTGTTAGCCAGGATGGTCTCGATCTCCTGACCTCGTGATCCACCGGCCTCGGCCTCCCAAAGTGCTGGGATGACAGGCTTGAGCCACCGCGCCTGGCGAGACAGGGTTTCACCATGTTGGCCAGGATGGTCTCGATCTCCTGACATCATGATCTGCCCTCTTCAGCCTCCCAAAGTGCTGGGATTACAGGTGTGAACCATCGTGCGCGGCCGAATAAATGAATTCTTAGTTAACACCTTCCAACAAGGAGAACTCTGCAGAGGTCTACACTGGCCAATCCTGTTAAACAGTGACGGGAGGAATATACCTAACTCGACCTAAACACTTCCTAAAATAGAAGAACACAGCATTTGCCAACGCGTTGTAGAAAGGCAACATTATTACCACAATACCAAAATAAAGAGGAAAAATGCCAGGGAAGAAAACCACGGACAAATAGTCATCATTCACCCAGAATCCGAAATTCTCAGCAACGTATCAACAACTCAAGGAAAAAATTGTCCGGATCTGTGGCAGCATGACCCTGTGAGGTTTATTTTGTGAACACAAGAAGGGCTGCTTTTTAACATCGAAAAATCAATGTAATTAGCTCAATCAAGCCACTCAGGAGAAAAATGTGTACAATCTTTTCGAAGCATGCAGCAGAACTACTTGACAAAAATCAAAATCATCTTGTAAATAAAAACACCGAGCCAAGTCTCCTTAACCCTGTAGTGGGATCCACAGAAAAGCCACAGCTCACCATAACTCAGAGATTAAAAACCAATATACCTTGCTTTTTGCTTTTCGTTTGCTTTTTCACAGAGTCTTGCTCTGTCTCCAGGCTGCAGTGCAGTGGCACCATCTCGGCTCACTGCCACCTCCGCCTCCCAGGTTCAAGTGATTCCCCTGCCTCAGCCTCCTGAGTAGCTGGGACTACAGGTGCCCGCCATCACGCCTGGATAATTTTTGTGTTTTAGTAGAGAAGAGGTTTCACCATGTTGGCCAGGCTGGTCTCGAACTCCTGACCTCATGATCTGCCCTCCTTGGCCTCCCAAAGTGCTGGGGTGACAGGTATGAGCCACCCTGCCCGGCCTGACTGCGTCTTAATAGCGTTATTTGTTTGTTGTTCTTGCTGTTTCAGTTCTTTATACTTTGTGAGTATGAGACTGTTTTAACCTCAACCGGATGATTCGTCCCAGCTCAGTTCACAGAAGCTGTTGAAACAGTCTACGTGGGTGTAACCTTGTATTTTCTGCCTCGGTGAGATCACCCTAACTGTGAAAACCCACGTATCTATTCATGGATTTGGAAAACACACACAGTAAAAGCAAAACATTTTCAGAGTAGGAACTCTCTCCATCCCTGTCCCATTATTCCCTGAGGTTCCCTTCCCAGAGCCTCATTGTTCTTTCTCTTTCTTTTTTTTTTTTTTTTTTTTGAGACAAAGTCTGGCTCTGTCGCCCAGGCTGGAGTGCGGTGGCACCATCTTGGCTCACCGCAACCTCCGCCTCCCGGGTTCAAGCGATTCTTCTGCCTCAGCCTCCCGCGTAGCTGGGAGTATAGGCACCTGCCACCATGCCCAGCTAATTTTTGTATTTTTAGTAGAGACAGGGTTTCACCATATTGGCCAGGCTGGTCTTGAACTCCTGACTTCGTGATCGGCCCACCTTAGTCTCCCAAAGTGCTGGGATGACTGGCCTGAGCCAGTGCGCCTAGCCAGGGCCTCATCTTTCAATGTCTTACCTTTCCCGTGATGCCCTGTTCATTTACAAGCATATATATATTTAAAAGGAAAACTGGAGATCCTGCATCCATCATTCTACAGCTTGTTTTTCATTTCCAGTGCACTGGAGATGGCTTCCTGGTTTTGCATATGGAAATATCTGGTTATTTTCCTTTTTCTTGACTGCATACTATTCTGTTACATAAATGTACTATGTAATATTTAACCCATTCCTTGCAGATGGGTACCCTGCTATTCTCAGACTTTTGTCCTTTTAGATAACATCACAGCCAAAGGCACACGTCTCTATATTTTTGCAGATGTCGTCATGAATAGATAGGTAGGTAGGTAGGTAGGTAGATAGATAGATAGATAGATAGATAGATAGATAGATAGATAGATACATAGATACATAGATAGATTTGTTTTGTTTTGTTTTGAGACAGAGGTTCGCTCTTGTTGCCCATGTTGGAGTGCGATGGCGTGATGCCGGCTCACTGCAACCTTTGCCTCCCGGGTTCAAGCCATTCTCCTGCCTCAGCTGCCTGAGTATCTGGGACTACAGGCATGCGCCACCACGCCTGGCTAATTTTTGTATTTTTAGTAGAGACCGGATTTCTCCATGTTGGTCAGGCTGGTCTCAAACTCCCGACCTCAGGTCATCCGCCTGCTTCAGCCTCCCAAAGTGCTGGGATGACAGGCGTGAGAAAGAGTGCCTGGCCCGTCATGAATATTTGTAGGGGAGAACTGGCTTTGGATTTGACATCCTTAAAGGTGAGTGGATGTATAAAGGGTAAATTCAGTCTGACTCCTTCAACGTCCTGTCCTCACAAGAGACGGGAGTGTTTCACGTCTGCCTTTTTATTCATTCGTGTGTGTGTGTGTGTGTGTCTGTTTATTTGTGATGGGGTCTACCTCTGTCACCCAAGCTGGAGTGTGGTGGTGTGACCACAGCTAACTGCAGCCTCAAACTCCTGGATTCAAGCAATCCTCCCACCTCAGCCTCTTGAGTAGCTGGGACTACAGACACCA
>NC_045456.1:22039319-22042006 GCF_002776525.5 Piliocolobus tephrosceles | reverse complement strand
ATCTCGGCTCACTGCAACCTCCGCCTCCCAGGTTCAAGCCATTCTCCTGCCTCAGCCTCCTGAGTAGCTGGAATTACAGGCACCCGCCACTATGCCTGGCTAATATTTTTGTATCTTTCGTAGAGATGGATTTTCACCATGTTGGCCAGGCTGGTCTCAAACTCCTGACCTTGTGATTCGCCCGCCTCGGCCTCCCAAAGTGATGGGATGACAGGCGTGAACCACCGTGCCAGGCCCAAATTTTTAGTTATTTGTAGAGACAGAGTCTTACTATGTTGCTTAAGCTGGTCTTCAACTCCTGGCCTCCAGTGACCCTCCCACCTCAGCCTCCTAAACCACTGGATTTGCAGGTGTGAGCCACCACACCCAGCACTTTGGCCATTTGGAAGGTGATGTTCTGGTTGTCCCTAATGGATGTTGAGGATTTATTTTCTTACTTGTATAACTCCATGTGAAAAAATAAAGATAAAAAACATGGTACGTATACGCTGTGCCCTGTGGTCACACTGTGCACATCTCACAGCGTTCTAATCTCACCGGAATTGTATTTGCTCCTGCCCGTAAAACGTTGCTACACCTTTTGAGCAATGTCATACTTCTCGGGTCATGGTTCACCTCTATGTGTCGACGGAGGTGGGCGGATCACGAGGTCAGGAGATCGAGACCATCCTGGTTAACACGGTGAAACCCCGTCTCTACTAAAATACAAAAAACTAGCCGGGCGAGGTGGCGGCACCTGTGGTCCCAGCTACTCGAGAGGCTGAGGCAGGAGAATGGCGGGAACCCGGGAGGCAGAGGTGGCAGTGAGCCGAGATCGCACCACTGCACTCCAGCCTGGAAGACAGAGCGAGACTCCGTCTTAAAAAAAAAAAAAAAAAAAGAGTCACGTCCACGTAAGATTCATTCACATTTGTCCTGGGCAAACCTAGTTCCTCACACCACTCTTCAAGTCTCAACGGGTAATTTTCTGGGATCTAAAGCAAGACAGAAGGCAGGTTCCTCCCACGCCCGCCTTCCCCTTACTGTGCTAAATAAAAGTCCCGTTGATTTGCTTCGTCTTGATTTGGAGCAAATCCATGAAGGTTTAGCTCAACGTATACAAACATTTCTTGAAGAACCAGAAAGGTTAGTAATTTTAAGTATTCTCACAGGTGCAGGTACACGGGCTCTCATAAGAAAAGACACAGCCACCGTCTCCACTTTTGAAAGCTTTGGGTGTATTTATATTGTCTTTACGGCTTATCTTCTCCTCTGCATCCTTACGTGGTCCCTACCACAGGGCTCTGTCTCTTTATTTGTCTCTCTGGCCTCTCCTTCCCCTCATTCTCCTCTCTCTTTCTTTCCTTCTCGCTCGCTCTCCTTTCTGTCTCTTTCTCCTCTCCCCCTTTCCTCTCTCTCCCCCTCTCTCTTTTTTTTTTTTTTCTCTCTAGATGGAGTCTCACTCTGCTGCCCAGGGTGGAGTGTGGTGGTACAGCCTCGGCTCACTGCCACCTCCGCCTCCTGGGTTCAAGCGATTCTCCTATCTCAGCCTCCCGAGTAGCTGGGATGACAGGTGCGAGCCACCACGCCCAGCTAATTTTTGTATTTTTAGTAGAGACGGGGTTTCACCATGTTGGTCAGGCTGGTCTCAAACTCGTGACCTCAAGCGATCCACCCACCTCGGCCTCCCAAAGTGATGGGATGACAGGCACGAGCCACCGCGCCCGGCCCCTCTTTTCTCCCTCTTTGTCTCTTTTACTCTCTTTTTTCAGTTTCTTTCTCAGTATCTCTCTTCCCTCTTTCCCCCACTCCCTGTCTCTCTCCTTTCTCTCTCTCTCTTTCCCTCTCCTTTCTCGGTCTTTCTCAGTATCTGTTTCCCCCTCTCTTTTCCCTTCTCTCTCTCTCTCTCTCTCCCCTTCATCGCTCTTTCCGTCTCTCGGAATCTCCCTCTGTACCCCACTCTCCATCTCTCCGTTTCTCTTCCCCTTTCCGTCTCTCTCCTCTGTCTTCTCCATATGCCCCTTCTCCCTCTGTCCCTTCCTCTCCTTCTCTCCACTTTCCTCTCATACCCAGCCCTCAGCAGAAACCACACACTATGCACTGTGTCTGGAAATCCATATCCCCACATATTTATTCTCCTCTCGAGAGCAGCTCCTGAATTCCATCAGGTTCATGTCTCTATATCCTTTTACTTTCTTATCTCTGTTCTTATCTCTCTCTATTTTCTGAGCCAGCAACATCAGGGAAAGTCAGCAGATCAGGCTGTGAGATACCGAGATACCCACGGCAAAGGGAACGATGTATTTCACGTGAAACGAGATGAGATCAAAACCCAGAACCGTCCGTCACAAACACCCTTCACTTCTCAGCACAGCCCTTTCTTATCTCCTCAAAGTGAGAACACAGGGACAGACAGTGCCGTGCAGCTTTTAAGAAATCGCGGTTGAGATTTTCGTGTATCTGGGAGGGGCTTGCTTGCAGTTGTTGGTGACCGTGTGGCTGTGGGCTGGCCGGGATGATGGTAGCGTACACCTGCAAAGTTTACTGCAAGAATTATGAGATAATACTTAAGAGAATGCATACATCAGGTGCTTAGTTCAATGCTCACAAACACTGTCTGTAGTTATCCTTTGTAATCACGAGTATCTCTTTTTATTTATTTATTTGAGACGGAGTCTTGCTCTGTCACCAAGCTGGAGTGCCGTGGC
>NC_045456.1:22034680-22036319 GCF_002776525.5 Piliocolobus tephrosceles | reverse complement strand
TCCATAATGTATCTGCAATCTAAATCCGTTGAACAAGCTGTCCTGGTTCATTCTGTAGTTCTTCACACATTTCTGTTTAATGGTGGTACATGGAATTGAACACGGAACCTCTTACATCATCCTCAAAGAGTTTTACTGTTATTGATGTAGAATACATGGTTGCAAGCCTTTCTCCCCAAACACTCTTGCATCCTGCAAGAATGTTACTTCATTGGCAGGATGTTGACTAGTACTTGGCTGATATTTCTGTGTTTCTTTTTTTTTTTTTTTTTTTGAGATGGAGTGTCGTTCTCTCACCCAGGCTGCAGTGCATTGGCGCAATCTCAGCTCACTGCAACCTCCGCCTCCCGGGTTCAAGTGATTCTCCTGCCTCAGCCTCCCACGGAGCTGGGACTATAGGGACGTGCCACCACACCCAGCTAATTTTTTGTATTTTTAGTAGAGATGGGGTTTCACCATGTTGGCCAGGATGGTCTCAATCTGCTGACCTCAGGTGATCCACCTGCCTCGGCCTCCCAAAGTACTGGGATGACAGGCGTGAGCCACCGCACCCGGCCTCTTGTTTTGTTTTTAATTCTTTTGTGTGATTTCGTTTTACATGCATATCATGTAAACAGAATACAATCAGTCTTTTTAAAAATATGTTCTCTGCATCATCAATTTAATTCTATTTTTTTTATTAATCATCAGCACCTGTAATCCCAGCTACTCAGGAGGCTGAGGCAGGAGAATCGCTTGAACCCGGGAGGCGAAGGTTGCAGTCAGCCGAGATCGAGCCACTGCACTCCAGCCTGGGCGACCGACGGAGACTCCATCTCAAAGAAAAAGAAAGCTCGCTATTGACCTTGCTTACCCCATAGAACATTCCTGACTTCCTTTCTAGCTGCAGGAGGGAAACTGTGGAGCACAGCTATCTCCCATCCTTGGAGCTGTTTCCCTCATTAAATCATGAGGCCACTTTTGCAGGAAATCCATACGCTACCGGGAAGGGTTGATTCAACTAAATCAAGAAAGCTCTTGGCGTCTGCTGACTCACAGCTGACTGACGGTTCCTTCCCCCTGAGCAGTGAAGGAGAGTGTGGTGGGTGCTTTCCAGCTGCCAGAGACGGAGATGGAAGGCGGACTGCTTCAGGGCCTTCCTGGGGTTCCCCCCAAAAGATGCTATAAATTCGGTGGCTAAATGGGACTCTCAGATCAAGGTGTCTCAAGGCCATGCTCCCTGGAGCTCACCATCTAAACCACTGCAGTTGTGTTTGGTTCCTTCTAGAGGCTCTAGGGGAGGATCCTTCCTCCCTCTCCCAGCTCCTGGGGGCTCCAGGCGTCCCTGGGCTTGTGGCCGCATCACTCCAGTCTCTGCCTCCGTCTCCACGTGGCCTCCTCCTCTGTGTCTGTGTCTCCTCTTCTGTCTCTTAGAAGGACACCTGCCATTCCATTTAGGGCCCCCCCCAAATCCACAATGATCTCATCTTCAGATCCTTAGCTAATTAGATCTGCAAATACCCTATTTCAAAATAAGGACTCATTCTCATGTTCTGGGTACTAGGGTGTAGACAGACCTTTTTTGGGGGAACCACAGTTCAATCCAGTTCAACTATATGCAGCTCCCTCCAGAGGCTCCAGGGCAGGATGTTCCCGCCTC
>NC_045456.1:22031417-22031680 GCF_002776525.5 Piliocolobus tephrosceles | reverse complement strand
GACGGCCCCACCACAGAGTCATGCACCCCCAAATATCGGCAGCGCTGAGGCTGAAAAAGTCTGTCTTGGCATGAGTGACTCTGTCACAGTGCTCCTTCTGTCTTCTCCCTTTTCTCCTCCTTCCTTCCTTCACCCATCTCTCTGTGTATCAGTCTATAGCTCTTTCCCTTCACCTCTCTCTCTGATCCATCTCTCTACCCATCCATCTACCATCTGTCTAGTCCATCCATCCATGCATCCATCATGTATCTATCCATCCATCA
>NC_045456.1:22030839-22031407 GCF_002776525.5 Piliocolobus tephrosceles | reverse complement strand
ATCCATCCATGCATCCATCATGTATCTATCCATCCATCAATCATCTATCATCTATCAATCCATCCATCTATCCATCTTTCTACCATGTATGTATCTAGTGTATCTCTCTATCCATCTATCATCTATCTATCCATCTATCTATCTATCAGGTCCCCATCTGTGCCTCTGCATCCCAGACCACGAGAGATGCCCAGCTTCCTGCTGTTTGGCACTCAATGATAGAGAAGACAGGCTGGGAAACCTCTGTCTTCTATTACCTAGGTATCTGTGTATGTATCCATTCATCCATTCACATATCCATCCATCCATCCATCCATCCATCCATCCATCCATCCATCCAGTCTGTCTATCCATCTATCTACTCTGTATTTATTTATCTAGCTAGCTGTCATCTATCTATCTCCCTATCTATATCTATTTATCCACCTATGTACCCATCCATCCATCCATTTCTCTATCATCTATCTATGTATCTATCCATCCACCTATTGTCTACCTGTCTACCCATCCATTTCTCTATTTATCTATCTATCTATCTATCTATCTATCTATCTATCTATCTATCTGT
>NC_045456.1:22019145-22030829 GCF_002776525.5 Piliocolobus tephrosceles | reverse complement strand
TATCTATCTATCTATCTATCTATCTATCTATCTATCTATCTATCTATTCTCTCTCTCTCTCTCTCTAATCCATCTATCATCTATGGCAGTGGTTTGCAACCAGGCACAATGTCACTTCCCAAAGGACACTTGCTGATGTCTGGAGACAGTTTTGGTCATCCTGACCCTGGGGTGGAGGGTGTGCTTCTGGCATCTCCTGGGGAGAGGCCCCCAGGTTGCTGCTCAATGCCCACTAGTGCACAGGACGGCCCCACCACAGATAACCATCCGGCCCCAAATACCAACACTCCCCAGATGGCAGATACTTTGAGTAGCCAATCACGTCATCCCATAAACGTTATACATTTGTACATATTCATGAAACAAATCTGTGAAAAAGCCGAGGTCTAGGTGCCTGGCCACTTGCTGCTGTTTACTGCTCCGTCCTGGCCTCCAGCGGGTCGTTTATACGCTCTCTGAAATGCATCCATTCCTTTGTTTGGTATATTAATGCTTCATTCACCATTTTCCAAGCAGAAAGCTGCCGTTCGTCCTGCCTGGTGACACGCTGTCACTTTTGCAGGGGAATTATTCTGCGTATATAACTTAACGGTGAGCCGTCTGTCCTAATGCCTAAGGCATATTCTGTAAGCAATCCTTGTACCTTTGGCAGCTGCCTGAGTTCTGTTCATCATCCAGGACACTCTGACAACTTCCTCCAGCCACAGGAAGGGCACACCACAATTTATGCCGCCTCCTTGGAGGCCCTGAATTCTAAAACATTGATTGCTGTATTTTTTACTCTGCTTTGGCACTTATAAAAATTTCCATGGCTAGAATTTCAAAGACTTGCAGAAAATGAAGACACTGAATTGGATCAATTCATTTCCATTTTGAAGGTTGCTGGGTACACTTCACCAAGTCCTTCTCCCTTATCCTTTAGGACGAGGGTGCTGGAGCTTTCAGGGAAGCAGGACTTTTTGCTAGAAATGAGCTTTAAAATCTGCTTGCCTGGGTCAGGATACCTGAAGGTCAAAGAAGAAGGTGAATCCACATGGAGGTCATTTATATTCCAATATATGGCCTGGGTTACTTTAAGGACCACCCAGGAGATGGGGGAAGGAGGCTTGGCTCTCAGCCAGGCAAATCTGTGAGGTTACATTGGCTAGATGCTACATGTTTATACACTAAGAAGGGTAAGAACCAGCATCGTAGGAAGACAGGCTAAGACCTTGAAGACTGAGCTGTTTTCCTTCCCCGCTTCCCCCCTTCTCTCTCTCTCTCTCTTTCTCTCTCTCTCTCTTTTTCTCTCTTTCATTCTCTCTCTCTCTCTTTCTTTTTGATACAGAGTCTTGCTCTGTCACCCAGGCTGGAGTGCAGCGGTGCAATCTCGGCTCACTGCAACCTCCACCTCCCGGGTTCAAGCCATTCTCCTGCCTCGGCCTCCCAAGTAGCTGGGATGACAGGCGCCCGCCACCACGCCCGGCTAATTTCTGTATTTTTAGTAGAGACAGGGTTTCACCATCTTGGCCAGGCTGGTCTGGAACTCCCGACCTCGTGATCCACCTGCCTCGGCCTCCCAAAGGGTTGGGAGAAGATGCGTGAGCCCCCGCACCTGGCCTATGGCTATGTTTTTCTGTCTGGGGCATTGACTTGACAGGAAAATTAACTATTTGACAGCTTCATGTCTGAAGGTCAAGATGTGATTCCGTGGAGCACGTCTCAAAAGCCCCATCCGAGGCACCCAGTATTGGAACATTCCGGATGAAAATACAATCATGTGTCTTGCTTTTCTTTTCTCTTTTCTTTTCTTTTTTCTTCCTTCCTTTCCTTCCTTTCCCTCCCCTCCCCTCCTCTTCTCTCTCTCTCTTTCTTTCATCTTTTGACAGTTTTGCTTTTGTTGCCCAGCCTGCAGTGCAACGGCACAATCTTGGCTCACTGCAACCTCTGCCTCCCAGATTCAAGCGATTCTCCTGCCTCAGCCTCTTGAGTACCTGGCATTACAGGCACCTGCTACCACGCCCGGCTAATTTTTTGTATTTTTAGTAGAGACAGGGTTTTGCTATGTTGGCCAGGCTGGTCTTGAACACCTGAACTCAGTTGATCTGCCCGCCTTGGCCTCCCAAAGTGCTGGGATTACAGGTGTGAGTCACCACGCCTGGCCATGTGTTGCTTAATGATGGGGATACATTCTGGGAAATGTGTGATCAGGGGATTTCATCGCTGTGCAAAAATCGTAGTGCACACTCACACAAACCTAGGTGGTACAGCCTACCACACACCTAGGCTATATGGTACTGCCCGTTGCCCTTAGACTGCAAACCGAATTCCAGTGTCAACCAAAAATAAAATTCTAAGCCCCCAGCCGTCTGAACGGGCCCTTCCTCTTGGTCAACGGCATTCCTAAGTTAAACTGAGCCACTAGTTCAGGGGCCGGGGGTGGTGGCTCACACCTGTAATCCCAGCACTCTGGGAGGCTGAGGCAGGTGGATCCTGAGGTCAAGAGTTCAAGACCAACCTGGCCAACACGGTGAAACCTTGTGTCTACAAAAATCACAAAAAAATTAGCTGGGTGTGGTGGTGTGCACCTGTAATCTCAGCTACTCGAGAGGCTGAGGTAGGAGAATCACTTGAACCCAGGAACAGAAGTTGCAGTGAGCCGAGATGGTGCCACTGCAATCCAGCCTGGGCAACAGAGCGAGACTCTGTCTCAAACCAACAAACCAACCAACAAACAAAAAAAGAAACAACTAGTTCAGGCCACTGATGGAAGCGTGGGTCACACACGTCTCCTAATACCCTCCTCCTTTGTGGAAGTCAGGAAAAGGCGAGCTGCATTCACATCAACATAGACCTTCACTGTGGTAAGAAATGCTGATAGAATCTATTGAAGCCTGCTACCTAGAGGCTTCATTTGCACGATGACACCTTGGTTTCCACAACCCCGTATCTCAACGCAGCCATTCTCCTTGAAAATAACTCTTTCCACCACCAACTGCCAATCAATCAGAATTTTTTTTTTCTTTTAACATGGAGTCTCGCTCTGTCACCCAGGCTGGAGTGCAGTGGCACGATCTCGACTCACTGCAACCGCCACCTCCTGGGTTCAAGGGATTCTCCTGCCTCAGCAGGAGCTGGGACTACAGGCATCCATCACCATGCCTGGCTATTGTTGTTTGTTTTGTATTTTTAGTAGAAAATGCTTAAATCTACCTATGATCTGGAAGGAACCAACGTACATGTATTGACAGATGCCTCATTAAAATGTATAAAACCAAGTTATGCCTAACCACGTTGAGCACATGGCACCAGGACCTGCGGAGCCTGTGTGACAGGTGCATCCTTAACCTGGGCTAAATAAATGTTCTAAATTTTGATTGAGACCTGCCTCGGGTACTTTTTTTTAAATGGTTTTTCCAGACACATACATACCTATGATAGAGTTTAATTTATTAATAAGGCACAGTAAGGAATTAACAGTAATAATTGGCTTTTTTTTTTTTTTTTTGAGATGGAGTCTCGCTGTGTTGCCCAGGCTGGAGTGCAGTGGTGCAATGTCGGCTCACTGCAACCTCCGCCTCCTGGGTTCAAGCAATTCTTCTGCCTTAGCTTCCTGAGTAGCTGGGATCACAGGCCCTCACCACCACGCCCAGCTAATTTTTGTGTTTTCAGTAGAGACAAGGTTTCACCGTATTGGCCAGGCGGGTTGCCAACTCCTCACCTCGTGATCCACCCACCTCAGCCTCCCAAAGTGCTGGGATTACAGGTGTGAGGCACTGCACCCGGCCCAACAGTAATAATAAAATAGAAAAATGGTAACTATACGCCAGCATCACGACTCGTGTGCACTGGAGCCATTATGAAGTATAAGGGTTACTTGAACGTAAGCACCACAATACGGCCACAGTTGATTTGGGTGGGGCGGGTAGCGTAGACAGGGAGGAGGGGCTGGCAAGGTGATGATTCAGGTTCCAGGCAGGATATAGTGGGACAGGACTGTCTGACCTCACGATTGGGAAGGATGTGCAATTTAAAACCTATGCATTATTTACTTCTGGAATTTCCCATTTAATATTTTTCGGAGCACAGCTGACTTTGGGTAACCAAAACCAGGAAAAGCAAACGTGCAGATAAGGCGGAATGATGTAGGTGCTTCTGGGTTCACAACAGCATAGGACTGTACTGAATTCTGTAGGCACCTGTAATGCAATGGTAAATATTTGCCTATTTAATCGTATCTAAACATAGAAAAGGCACAGTAAAAATACAATATGATGCTCTTATGTAATCTTATCTTAAACTTAGGCCATGCTATCTTATGTTATCTTAACACACTGCATATGCTAATATGCAGTGCTGTAGGCCATTGTTGCACAGCTCTAAAGAAACAGCTGGGGTGGGGGAACTGATGGGGTGGACAACTATACTGTTCTGTGGTCTAGTGGGCAGGGACCCGGGGGGCCGTCAGTAGCTGTGGGACTTTTTTACCCCCTGTTTCCTGGCCTAAATATGGGATGGTTATGCTTCACCTGCAGGTGGTAAAGAGATTTTTTTTTTGGACAGAGTCTCCTGTGTCCCCCAGGCTACAGTGCAATGGTGTGATCTCAGCTCCTGCTGCAGCCTCCTGAGTAGCTGGGATTACAGGCACCTGCCACCACGCCTGGCTAATTTCCGTTTTTGTTTTTTTAGACGGACTCTGGCTCTGTCGCCCAGGCTGGAGTGCAGTGGAGTGATGTGGCCTCACTGCAAGCTCCGCCTCCCGGGTTCACGCCATTCTCCTCCCACAGTCTCCTGAGTAGCTGGGACTACAGGCACCCGCCACCGTGCCCGGCTAATTTTTTTCTATTTGTAGTAGAGACGGGGTTTCACCATGTTGGCCAGGATGGTCTCGAACTCCTGACCTCGTGATCCACCCGCCTCAGCCTCCCAAAGTGCTGGGATGACAGGCGTGAGCCGCCGTGCCCGGCGGTGTAGAGGTTTAAATGAAATGATGTTGGAAATATCCAGGCATAAAATAGGGGCTTCATGGGTAGAAAAAATGCCTTCTTGAAAACGGAAACAATATCTGCATTGATTATTTTCAAAGAGACTGAACCAAAAAACAATAACTCAGCATGAGGACTGTCCCGTCTCTGTGACAGCCTGTGGTTGTACCTCATGCCTCAGCCCCTGGCACACACCGGTAAGCCCAGTGCTTTCGGAGGCCAAAGCAAGAGGACGGCTTGAGTCTGGGAGTTTGTGACCAGCCTGGGCAACATAGTGAGATCTCCGTCTCTGCTAAAAATAAACATTGAAAAATGCTTTGTGTTTGCGATAGGGTGTGGTGGTGTGCACCTGTAGCTGTAGTGAGATCCCCATCTCTGCTAAAAATAAACATAAACAAATGTTTTATGTTTTGAGATAGGATGTGGTGGTGTGCACCTTTCAAACCGGAGAACCCCTTCCAGGGTGGTCCCTCTCCTGAAGGTGAATTTGTAGGTGGACAAATCAGATACTGATACCTGTTCTTGGAATAATCAGGATAATGCTCAGAATTCATTGGCTCACTTCAAGGTACGCCGCCCGGGTTTACGCCATTCTCCTGCCTCAGCCTCCCGAGTAGCTGGGACTGCAGGTGCCCGCCACCCCGTCTGGCTAATTTTTTGTGTTTTTTAGTGGAGACGGGGTTTCGCTGTGTTAGCCAGGATGGTCTCAATCTCCTGACCTCGTGATCTACCCGCCTTGGCCTCCCAAAGTGCTGCGATTACAGGCACGAGCCACTACGCCTGGCCTTTATTATTATTATTTTGAGACGGAGTCTCGCTCTGTCACCCAGTCTGGAGTGCAGTGGCATGATCGCGGCTCACTGCAAGCTCCGCCTCTCAGGTTCAAGTGATTCTCCTGCCTCAGCCTCCTGAGCAGCTGGGATTACAGGCGTGCGCCACCGCGCTGGGCTGATTTTTGTATTTTTGGTGGAGATGGGGTTTCACCTTGTTGGCCAAGCTTGTCTCGAACTCCTGACATCAGGCGATCCTCCCGTCTGGTACAATTACACGGCGAGTGTCCTGTTTCTTTACTGCATGACCGCCCCCCCGCCACCACCAAAAAAAAGGCAAAACAAACAAACAAAAACAACAAGCAAAAACTCTGCAGTAAGGATTGTCTGAATATGTGATTCTTGTCCAAAATAAAGCCTTATGTATTCTGTTCAATGGGTGTGTATAGGGTTATAAGACTCAGTGTAAGGACAGAGCTAAAAGCGTTTTCAGACTGCAAAGCATTCTTTCCACAAGATTTCTGCAGCAGTGGGAGGTTCGGTTCTATCACGATTCTCACGTCACAGTTGTCTCTGATTAATCACCAGCTCTAATCACTGTCTCAGTGCTACTCTTCGTCTTGGAGCAGCCACTGGTATTGGTTTGGTATCCAAGCGTTCGTTCTTAGATCTGTCTCTCTCTTTCTCTCTGTCTCTCCAGTGAAAAGAAGAGTTGGATACAGACACACGGAGGGGAGAAGACAGGCACACACCAAGATGGAGGCAGAGACTGGAGTGATGCGGCCACAAGCCCAGGGACGCCTGGAGCCCCCAGGAGCTGGGAGAGGCAGCAAGGATCCTCCCCTAGAGTCTCCGGAGGCAGCATGCATGTCTGTGTGTTAATGCCTGGAGACACCTTGATCTCACACTCCTGGTCTCCAGGACTGACAGAGGAGAAGTGCCTGTTGTTGAAAACCCCCGTCTGTGGTCATTTGCTCAGACAACCCTGGGATAGGGAATCGGAAGGAGTCTTTGCAGGGATAAGGAAGGGGCGTCCCTGAGCTTTCAGGCCCCGGGGACCTGGAGGATGTGGGGGCCGCTGCCAGACGTGAGCCTGAAAGTCAGTGAGCAGTGGTCAGAAGAGGATGCTGGCGACGGGCATTGAAGAGGCTGAACCCTCACTGACTATGTCGTGTCTGCAGCGTGGCCACGGCAGCAGTCAGGGTGGAGACAGACGCGCTGAGAGAAAATGTGATGTGTCTAAGGAGACTATGCCACCATCTTCTGATTTCTCAGCATCCCCTTGAACGCCAGGAGAGAGGGGAAAAAAGGACAATGTCTGCAGTGCACAGAAAAGGAACCAGATGGAAAATGAGCTGCAGGGCGCAAGGAGATTCAGGAAGCAGTGGCAGGTACGTATTCATCAGGGTTCTCTAGAGGGGCAGGGCTAATAGCATAGATGAATACCGGAAGGGAAGTTTATTAGGAAAAGGGACGCAACAGCCACAAGGTGAAATCCCACAACAGCCCGTCTGCAAGCTGAGGAAGCAGGAAGCCAGTCTGGGTCCCAGAACCTGAAAGGAAGGGAAGCTGACCACGCAGCCTTCAGTCTGTGGCCAAAGGCCCGAGAGCACCTGGCCAATCACTGATGTCAGTCCAAGAGTCTAACAGCTGAAGAACTGGGGGTCTAGTGTTTGAGGGCAGGGAGCATCCAGCGTGGAAGAAAGACCGAGGGCAGAGACTCAGCCAGTCTAGTCCTTCCACGTTCCTCTGCCAGCTTTTGGTTTTTGTTTTGTTTTGTTTTGAGACGGACTCTCGCTCTGTTGCCCAGGCTGGAGTGCAGTGGTGCGATCTGGGTTGACTGCAACCTCCGCCTCCCAGGTTAAAGCGATTCTCCAGCTTGGCCATGGAGACAGACAGACTCGCTGAGAGAAAATTCGATGCCTCAAAGGAGACTATGCCACCCTCTTCTGATTTCTCAGCCTCCTGAGTAGCTGGGATGACACGTGTGCACCACCACACCTGGCTAACTTTTGTATTTTTACTAGAGACGGAGTTTCACCATGTTGCTCAGGCTGGTCTCAAACTCCCGACCTCAGGTGATCCACCTGCCTCGGCCTCCTAAGGTGCTGGGATGACAGGTGTGAGCCACCGCGCCCGGCCCTCTGCCTGCTTCTATCCTAGCTGTGCTGGCAGCTGATCAAATGGTGCCTGTCCAGATTGACGGTGGGTCTGCCTCTCCCAGTGCAGTGACTCAAGTGTTCATCTCCTTTGTCAACAACCTCACAGGAACACCTACGATCAATACTTGGCATGCTTCAATTCCGTGAAGATGACACTCCATAGTAACCATCACAGTAAGGAAACAGCAAAACGGAATACAGACCCCAAGGACTGGGCACAGCGGCTCACGCCTGTCATCCCAGGACTTTCGGAGGCCAAAGGCGGGTGGATCACCTGAGGTCAGGAGTTCGAGAACAGCCTGGCCAACATGGGGAAACCACCTCTCTACTAAAAATACAAAAATTAGCCAGGAGTGGTGGCGGATGCCTGTAATCCCAGCTACTCGGGAGGCTGAGGCAGGAGAATCGCTTGAACCCGAGAGGTGGAGCTTGTAGTGAGCCCAGATCACACCACTGCACTCCAGCCTGGGAGACACGGTGAGACTCCTCAAAAAAAAAAAGAAGAAGGGAATACAGACCCCATTAAGATTGTTGCTGCACTCTGTCAGCCACCTCCTCCCAAATACTCCAGAGCTGAAATTGCAGAAAACAAAATTATGTGGTATGGGAGTGGCAGAAGTCAAGGTCCTTTCTTGTGGGGAAGGATGGTGTTGACATTGGTTATCGTGATGGCGGGAGGTTTGTTTGGGAGTAAATTAAAGGGAACCAGTGGAAAAGGGAAGTAGATGAAAGAACAATCAGGAAGAGAAACTGAACCAATGGAACAAAAACATCGGCCAGGCACGGAGGCTCACGCCTGTAATCCCAGCAGTTTGGGAGGCCGAGGTGGGTGGATCACCTGAGGTCGGGAGATCGAGACCAGCCTGACCAACATGATAAATCCCCGTCTCTACTAAAAATACAAAAAATAGCCAGGCGTGCTGGCTCACGCACCTGTCATCCCAGCTACTCAGGAGGCTGAGGCAGGAGAATCGCTTGAACCTAGGAGGTGGAGGTTGCAGTGAGCCGAGATCTCGCCACCGCACTCCAGCCTGGCAACAGAGCGAGACTCTATCTCAAAAACAAAAAAAAATCTGAAAAAGCAGGTCAGATTATATCAATGTCCAGATACCTCCTACAAGTGCATGTACGTTTAGCACTCTTTGCATACAATGTCCGTGTCAGTTCGGACTGCTGGGATAAAATACCGTAGACCTGGTAGCTTAAGCCATTACACATGCCTGTCTCCCACTTCCGGAGGCTGAAGTGTGAGCTCAGGGCGACAGCATGCTGCTTCCTGGTGAGAGCTCCCTTCTTGGCCACCTTTTTCTCTTTCTTCTTTTTTTTTTTTTTTTTAAGTTTTTAAAAATCATACTGTAAGTTCTGGGATACATGTGCAGAACGTGCAGGTTTGTGACACAGGTATACACGTGCCATGGTGGTTGGCTGCACCCATCAACCCGTCATCTACATTAGGTATTTCTCCTAAGGCTCTCCCTCCCCTAGTCCCCCAGCCCCTGACAGGCCCCGGCGTGTGATGTTCCCCTCCCTGTGTCCGTGTGATCTCATTGTTCAACTCCCACTTATGAGTGAGAACATGCAGTGTTTGGTTTTCTGTCTTGTGTGAGTTTGCTGAGAAGGATGGTTTCCAGCTTCACCCATGTCCCTGCAAAGGACACGAAGTCATCCTTTTTTATGGCTGCATAGTATTCCATGGTGTCTATGTGCCACATTTTCTTTATCCAGTCTATCACTGATGGGCATTTGGGTTGGTTCCAAGTCTTTGCTATTGTGAACAGCTGGCCACCTTTTTCTTGTGTGCTCACATGGCAGTGGGAGAGTGAGCTCGCTCTGAGTTCATCATCCTTTCATACGGGCAGCAATCCCATGCTTGAGGCTGCACCCCTCACGAGGCTCCACCCCATGACATCATCACCTCCCAAAGACGCCGCCTCCTAACACCGTCCTCTTGGGGGTGACAATTTCTACAAAGGAATTTGGAAGCAACGTTCAATTGATAGCAGTAGTCAATTAAAAATAAGAGATGATGAATAGTTAATTGTCAGTGGCTCTGTGAACTATGTGATGGTAAATATCAGATAAAAGATTGTTAAGGATAGAATATCAAAGAACCAAAGCTCAATCTTTTTTTTTTTTTTTTTTTTTTTGAGACGGAGTTTTGCTCTTGTCACCCAGGCTGGAGTGCAGTGGTGCGATCTCGGCCCACCACAACCTCTGCCTCCCAGGTTCAAGTGATTCTCCTGCCTCAGCCTCCCGAGTAGCTGGAATGCTAAATCTTTTACAATAATAATAATAAAATTACAAACTAATAAAAGCAGCATTACACCAAGAAGATGGTACAATCAGGAACCTGTAGGTATCTAGTATTCCAGCCCTGACATATCTAAAGTACACAGTGACAGAGATGTCGAAAACTCTCTCTAAAAAAGATAGGATAAATACATAATATTTCAGAGTGTGATTAAAATTTCAATTTATAGAAACATAAGTCTATAAAACCTGGTATGCTAGGACGAGAGGATGCATTTTCTTAAATCAGCTGCGTGCAAAGTCGCAGTGAAAGCCCTCTTCTGAAGTTACCATATGATGAAATCAGAAACATCACGAGGTCAGGAGTTCGAGACCAGCCTGACGTGAAACCCCATCTCTACTAAAAATACAAAAATTAGCCGGGCATGATGGCGCATGCCTGTAATCCCAGCTACTCAGGAGGCTGAGGTAGGGGAATCGTTTGAACTCAGGAGACGGAGGTTGCAGTGAGCTGAGATCGTGCCATTGCACTCTAGCCTTGGGGACAGAGCAAGACTCCGTCTCAAAAAAAAAAAAAAAAAAGCAAAAAAAAAAAAAAATCACTCATTCGAATTCTACAAGTTTGGAAAAATATTAAAATACCCTCTTCATGCATTGGTCAAATCAGGAAAATGAAAACAACGACTTTATGCTAAGTCTACGAAATGTAGCCCAAGGGGTCAGGACAAAAATGAGTTCACAATAAATCTGTTATGATTAGAAGGAAGAAAACAAACAAATAAACAAAAGATGGTATGTGTCAAGGCAAAAGATATCAAACAACATGTTCCAGAATGAAGGCAAATAATTATAAGGGGGTAAAAGAGAAATCACTAAAAATGGTAAGTAAGCGATGAACACAATGATTAGTCAAATGTCTATTCCTGAACCCCAGACAGTGCTTCCCAAAGACAGCTTCAGAGGCCAGAATTCCAAAGCTTTTTTCTGCGTACAGAGATTCTCCCCGTGCCTGGATTAATGGCCCCCAAACTGCAGAAAACATAACCTCAGCTGAGTTTTCTGCCTCAGCAACAAATGACACCAGAGCCCCCCCACTGAGCCATGGCTGCCGTTCATTTAGTTCTGAGCATTGCTGTGACGGAACGCATCAGTCTCGCTTTGCTCTCAGCAAAACTGGGTGCACAGGGGAGGGCGGTTCGCCTGGTCGTTGCAGAGATGAGGAGTCGGAAAGATAGAGACGCAATGGCTTAACTATGGCACCAGATGCAAGACTTGATACCTCCCCAGTTCCAGCCCAAATGGAGAAATGGGTAAGATGCACCTTCTATGATCTGGGGATCAGTGTAGACGTCTGCGGTCCAGCCCCGCAAGGTGTCCTGCCTTTGAAAAACTGGGGTGTCCCTTTGATGACAGTTTCTCCTAACAGCCAAGATGAAAGATACCACATGTTCACGATAAAGACACTTTTGAAATCACAGTGGCGTCCAGACACACACCAGCCTTTGCTGACCGCACACATTCCTGCTAAAAGTCCCACA
>NC_045456.1:22016984-22019135 GCF_002776525.5 Piliocolobus tephrosceles | reverse complement strand
GTCCCACACCAGCCTTTGCTGACCGCACACATTCCTGCTGAAAGTCCTATACCAGCCTTTGCTGACTGCACGCGTTCCTGCTAAAAGTTCCTGTGACTACATGAGACAGCACTGCCCGTTATCAGGCCGTTAGGACCTGCTATCTTTGGGGACGTCCTCTGCTGACCACAGCCTCCAGCTCCTTTAGGACACAAGCTCTGCTTTATGCGACTTTAAGTCCCAGTATTTGGGCAAAACACTTAATACTTATTTGCTGAAAACATGACTACATGGATGGATGGATGGATGAACGAGATGGTCCCATCCATTGCTGGACCTGAATAAAACCTATTCATGCTACTGGAAGGGCATAAAAGAGCAGCTTCACTGGGAAATCCGTGCACCCTACGTCCAACTATTGAATCAGGTTGGCCAAAGAAAAGAAACTCATTCCTCCTGGTTCGTACAGAGCCCTAATGGCACATATGACATCTGCTTCAAGCTCAAACCCAGGATCCCAAGAGCTCTGGCCACACGGTGGATTCAGCTCTACTCACCCAGCAATCCACGCAGTTTCTCCGCCTGCTGGGAAGTGTCTCCAGGCTGCAGGAAATCGCACAATCAGGTACCAAGGAGCACAGGCGAACTTCTCCAGAATCACGCTCTTGGTTTCCCTCGGAGGAACGGTCACATAAGGGTTACCATGAAACAGAGGAATGGTGAGGCCGGAGTTGTACAACATTCAAATTGATCTCAGAGCTCACCTGCTCAGCCTGGGGAAAGTGGTATCCGTCATTTTCCAGAGTGCTTGTTCGATCAGCCATATAAAAATTGTCAGCTTTAGGAGATAGGAGACATCCTATCACTCCATCCAGAGCCTGTATTTGGAACTATCTTTATGAGGATGATTAATAACAGCTGTGGCTGGGTGTGGTGGCTCACGCCTGTAATCCCAGCACTTTGGGAGGCAGAGACGGATGATCACTTGAGGCCAGGAGTTCGCGACCAGCCTGGCCAACATGGCGAAACTCGGTCTCTACTAAAAATACAAAATATATATATATCTCTCTATATATACATGTATATATATATATGTATATATATATGTCTATATATATATGCATATATATATAGATATATATATCTGGGCGTGGGGGTGGGCTCCTGTAATCCCAGCTACTTGGGAGGCTCAGGCGACATAATCACTTGAACCTGGAAGGCGAAGGTTGCAGTGAGCCGAGATCGTGCCACCGCACTCCAGCCTGGGTAAAACAGTGAGAATCTGTCTAAAAAAAAGAAAAAACAAAAGAGCAGCTGGCACTTCTTGCAAGGGCTTCAAGCTGCAAAAGGCTCTTGGGTGATGTGCAAATGTACAGAGGTAGAGATATTTTTAGAACTGAAGATTTGGTGCATAGTCCTGGCTGTTTGGAAACGCTTTTCAGATGACGACATGCTGGGATCCTCGCAGAACCTCTGGGTAGTGCAAGGTGTTTGCAATGATCCTGTATGGAAAATGCCAGAGGCGTTGGTGCTGAGGGCTGGAAACTGCAGTTCACATTTGCCTGGCTCAGGGAATCTCAAACTTGGCTGAACAACAACAACAACAAAACATGACGTGGGGCCGGGTGCAGTGGCTCATGCCTGTTATCCCAGCACTTTGGGAAGCCAAGGCAGGTGGACTGCTTTGAGCTCAGGAGTTCAAGACCAGCCTGGGCAACATGGCGAAACCGTGTCTCTATAAAAAAAATACAGATAGTCAGCCGTGGTGGTGCACGCCTCTGGTCCCAGCTACTTGGGAGGCTGAGGCAGGAGAGTTGCTTGAGCCTAGGCGGTCAAGGCTGCAGTGAGCAGAGATTGCACCACTGCACTCCATCCTGGGTAACAGAGCGAGACCCTGTTGAAAGGGTCTCACTGTCGAAAGAGAAAAAAAGAAGAAAAAAAGGGAAAGAAAGAAAGAGAAAGAAAAAGAAAGAAAAGAAAAGAAAGAAAGAAAGAAAGAAAGAAAGAAAGAAAGAAAGAAAGAAAGAGGGAGACAAAGAAAGAAAGAAAGAAAGAGGGAGACAGGGAGGGAGGGAGGGAAGGAAGGAAGGAAGGAGAAAAAAGAAAAGAGAGAGAAAGAGGGAGTGAGGGATAAAGGCAGGAGAGAAGGGAGGGAGGGAGGGATAAAGGCAG
>NC_045456.1:22002631-22016974 GCF_002776525.5 Piliocolobus tephrosceles | reverse complement strand
GGAGGGAGGGAGGGATAAAGGCAGGAGAGAAGGGAGGGAGGGAGGGAGAGATGAAGGAAAGAAGGAAGGGAGGGAAGGAAGGAAGGGAGGGAGGAAGATAAAGGAAGGAAAGAAGGAAGGAAAGGACAGGAAGGAAGGGAAGAAGGAAAGAAGGAAGGAAGGGAGAGAAAGGGAGAAAGAGAAGAAACGATGAGGAAGGAAAAGAAAGAAGGAAGGAGAGAAAGGAAGAAAGCAAAATAAAAAGAAAGAGAAAGGAGGAGAAAGAGGGAAAAAGAAAGAAGGAGAAAGAGAGAAAGAGAAGGAAAAGAAAGCAAAAAACTTGAGGAATTCGAAATAAATGCTGACGCCCAGAAGAATTAACTGCAGAAGTTTCTTGGGGATGGGGGGCCGACCATGAGTCATTTTCAGAGGTTGGTCCAGTGATTTGGGAGACCGTCACAGAAGTGAGAGGCCTGAGCTCACCGACGGTTTTACACAAGGCTCACTGGGGATTGGGGATGTCCCGTTTCAGACCTGCCCCCTGTGCTCGAAGAGGGGAAGAGGCATGAACAGAGATGGCGACACCAATCGCAAGCCCAGTGCAAAATGAGAAGACACACTCCTTGTTGCAACGTAATTAACAATTTCCAGGTGGGGGCAGCAAAGAGTTAAACCAGTATGGCGCCCTGCTGTGCACGGCCACCCTGTGTGTTACACAGAGTGCAGACTCCTGAAACTTGGCGTGTAGATAACAGAAGCTATCCACCTCCGTGGCTTTCCGGGTCTCTAGAAATGGAAAGAATATTTTTTGCACTCTCATGGCACCTGGTTCCTGTGGCCAAGAGTAGATTGAATAGTGTCTCCCAGAAAGATATGAGCAAAGCCTAATCCCTGGTATCTGTGAATGGGATCTGATTCACAGAAAGGGTCTTGGCAGGTGTCATGGAGTAAAGGGTCTTGAAATGAGATCATCTGGATTATCCAGGTGGGCCGGAAATCCATTATCAAGTGTCCTTATTAGAAACAGGTAGAGACACAGATACAGGGAGAAGGCCACGTGGAGACAGAGGCAGAGACTGCAGTGATGCAGCCACAAGCCCAGGGACGCCTGGAGACCCCAGGAGCTGGGAGAGGCAGGAGGATCCTCTGATGGAACTGGACACAACTGTAGTGGACTGAACTGTGGTCTCCCAAAAAGATCTGTCTATACCCTAATACCCAGAGCCTGGGAATGAGACTTTATTTGGAAATGAGGATTTATTTATTTATTTTTTTGAGATGGAGTTTTGCTCGTTACCCAGGCTGGCTTGCGATGGCATGATCTTGGCTCACCGCAATCTCCACCTCCTGGATTCAAGCAATTCTCCCGTCTCAGCTTCCTGAGTAGCTGGAATTACAGGCTTGTGACACTGGAGTGATGCAACCACATGCCAAAGGGATGCCTGGAGTCCCCAGCAACTAAGAGAGGCAGGAATTGATCCTTCCCTAGAGCCTCCGGATGAAGCAGAGCCCTGAGACACCTTGATCTTAATCTTCTGGTCCCAGAGCTGGGAGAGGAGAAATAATTCCTTTTGTCTTGAGGCCCCCAGCTATGGTCACTTGTTACAGCAGGCCTGGAAAACTGATCAATGTCATAACCTGCAATGAGCTGTGTGAACACACAGCCATCTTTTTTTTTTTTTTTTTTTCTTTTGAGACGGAGTCTTGCTCTGTCGCCCGAGCTGGAGTGCAGTGGCCAGATCTCAGCTCACTGCAAGCTCCGCCTCCCGGGTTTACGCCATTCTCCTGCCTCAGCCTCCCGAGTAGCTGGGACTACAGGCGCCCGCCACCTCGCCCGGCTAGTTTTTTGTATTTTTAGTAGAGACGGGGTTTCACCGTGTTAGCCAGGATGGTCTCGATCTCCTGACCTCGTGATCCGCCCGTCTCGGCCTCCCAAAGTGCTGGGATTACAGGCTTGAGCCACCGCGCCCGGCCACACACAGCCATCTCATGGGACCATCTACATCATCTTCACACAGAGATCTGAGCCTCAAAGGGAGCTTGGCAGATGGGACGCCGGGGCCTCTACAGATCCAGATGCGGGGGTTCAGTCAGGCTGGTGGGAAAAATTTTAGTTATAATAGCCACAGACCCTCTGCGAAGGCCTGCGAGTTTGCATAACTTCGGTAATACACCTGGCTGAAGGCAGCCTAGTCCCCTTACCTTTAGTTTAATAAATTAGAGTAGAAACAAAGGAATGTGGGGAGTTTAACTTGTTTCCTCATGTGGTCCTAAGACTAACCTTTGATCTATGGCAGGAGCTTAACTGCTTTCTACTTAGGGAAGTATGCAACGTCAATTTCCCTCTAGTGGTGTTGACTCACGACCTTTGTCAATTAATCTTTACTGAATAAATGCAAGTCTCGCTGACTGATCCAGGCCACGGCCACTACTAAGTGGCTGGGACACTCAGCCAAACTGGCAAAGCAGAATAGCTGTGTCAGTGTACCTCATTCATCCGTGGCTGGCTCAGTGTCTGTGGGACAGACCCCCGAACCATAAATCTTGCTGCAGTTCTCACCATATAGGCTTCAGGTCTCCCTGCAGCACCATGACTCCAGCTACGCTAGGAAGGTCAATATCATGCGTGTACCCTGCAAGTTTCATTGTCCTTGTAACCTCTGGCAGGCTGTCCTTCCTGGAGGCTGTTTCCTGGCCTGTCAGTCTGGTTGTATCATTCATGGTTTTCCTACGAAGGGTCTTAAGATCTAAGCGGACATGCTGCACAGAGACTGTGTCTGTCTGCAAAAGGGGCTTGAGCTCATTCTCTCTGCACCAAGAGTCCTGTGTGTTGAGGTCTGAGCTCTGCCCGAAACAGAAACATACCAACTGTTAGGATCACCCCGACCGGACTGTTCCCTTCCCCTCCCACAGGCCTTACAATACAGTCCCTTGCACTCTCCGCACACCTGCCCCAGGGCTAAAGACAAACGCCCCCCTTCACTGACCCCGCCAGTACCTGTTTGTCCAGGCAGTTACAGGATGTGGTTGCCATGGCTGTCAACCTTGCATAAGGAAGCTGGCAAAAAACATCTCCAGGATGCGGTCAAGACACCTGCAACCGCTACTCAGCTCTCCGACCCCAACCCAGTCCTCCTGCAGCCTTGGCTCAGCTCCCCCACCCCGACCTGGTTCCGGCCCTACAAAACCCTGCTGTAGTCTGTAAGGGGGCTGCCTCCTCTTACCGTGGTGGACCAACCAAGCAGCTCAGTAAAGCCTGTTTGCCTGATTTCTAGGTCTCCTCATCCTTTGTCTCAGCTGACCTGACGCCGATGATGTAGTGAGCATCTAACGTGAATATCCCAGGGAACAAATCCACATTTCTTACCCTTTTGTACCAAGGAAGGTCCCTTGGCTAGTGGGTCCATGACATCGAATTCCTGGTTTTCTGTAAAGGAACAACAGAAATCCAGGCACCCTCGTTATCTACCAAGGAAAATCACCATCTGTGGTGACAAACCCATTCCCGGAGGATGACTGATTTTTTTTTAAAGAGGCGAAACAACACATTTATTATTTTCATTTAAGGTGCTTGTCAGGGCAACCTCACCCATCTGGGAACAATCTAGCAGTCATGTAAGAAGCACACGCCCCCGCAATTAGTTTGAACTCCACCCTGGAATCGCAGCTGGTTGTGATGCAAAGGTACCGGCGTGCCAGGAGCTGATGTTGGGTTTGAATAGTCCGTGGGATTTTGTCACTTAGGGGAATGGATAATAAGCCAACCAGTGGTCATCAGCCTCACACATAATGAGTGCAGGCTCGTAGGGTCTACACAGTACTTTCTCAAAAGCATTGCAAATGACTCCTTTCTCCATGTTGAAATTTGAGAACCCAACACGTATCTCTCTAACGCCAAAGGATTGAGCCTTCCTTGCCTGTCTGGTGAGTAAGAGTGAGCCTCTACACCAAGATCCGTGAATGAGATCTGATTCACAGAAAGGATCTTGGCAGGTGTCATTGAGTAAAGGGTCTTGAAATGAGATCATCTGGATTATCCAGGTGGTGTATCGTCTATACCAAGGATGTACCCTTTGGCTGTGTGAGGCTTTCAGAAGTATCAGAAGCTGTACACATTTCCTGTGGTTGTGGTAACAGGTAACTACCAATTTGTTGGAGCCTTAAAACAAGAAGGATTTATTCTCTGTTCTAGGGACGAGAAGTCTAAAGTCTAGATGTCAGGAGGGCCAAGATTGCTCTGAGGCATGTAAGAGACAATACTTCCTGCCTCTCCCAGCTCCTGGTGGCTCCAGGCATTGCTTGGCCTGTGGCCGCATCACTCCAGTCTCTGCCTGCATCATCACATGAACATCTTGTCTTGTGTACTCAAATCTCCCTCCACCTGTCTCTGATAAGAACCCTCGTGATGGCATTTGGTTCACTGGGATGATCCATAATGGCCCATCTCAAAACTCTTAATTCTATCTGCAAAGATTCTTTTCCAAATAAAGTCATATGTATAGGTTCTGAGGGTTAGGGCGTGAACATATCTTTTGAGGGCTACCATTTGATCCATAGCTGTTCAGCGGTTTACATTCTCGGATTTGACAGCGGCATCCTTCACTTGAGACTGTGCCGCTCTGGAATGAGGTTGACCAGATGCTGCTGCTGGCCACGTGAAACTGATCCTACAGGCTGGGGCAAGCAAGGCTCACACCTCCCCATGTCTGACATCTGTGAATCACAGCTGGGTCTCTGGAAAAATGAGTGAGTGCAGGAACAAAATCAAACAGGAGACCTCATCCACCACTACGTCTCAGAAAGGATATTGCGGCCCCCGAAAAGAGGTCATCTCTCTTGGAACTTTTGTACTCGGTTGTACTTAACGCGGCAAGGAAAGCGGCACGTTTGTGTTGGATAATGTAATTATTTATGGCACGTGTGATAACTGGGCACTTTGGAATCACAAGGTTTATGGTTGAGGACCACCTGGGCTGATTATCCCCCAAAATGTTTCTTTGGCTTCTTGAAGTTCTGCAGAGGTTGAGGCAGCTGTCTCAAAACTAGAGGACAGAGCCCTGTGGGCAGGTGGGTGTGAGAAACTCAAAACACTGCAGTCTTCACAGACCCACAAGTCACTGACAGGTGCAATGTGTTTCTAGGGACAGCAACTATCCTGAGGCAGGATATCACAGGGTCACATCACGGACCCCAGTCATGTCACAACTCTTAGACCAGAGCTGCTGCTGCAGTTTCTGGTTGTAGGTGACGTGGAGGGACTTGGTCTCTTTCTCGTTGTACAGGTAACGGCCACCAACTCCTTCCAGCTCTGGGGTGACCGCTGCATAGATGGAAGTCCACGCTCCCTCATCAGGGGTCTGGGGGAAGAAGAAAAGAAGGCCAGAGTGAGACAGATTTCTGAGCAGGAAGCAGGATTCTCCGGACTGCCATGGATGCTGCAGGGAAAGGTGGAAGATACTCATCAGCTGCACACTGAGAAATGTATGCGGAAAGCGAGGCGGGGTGATCGATCGGAACCACAGCTTCTCTGCTGCTGGGTTTCTTCAGAACAGGCACTGACAGTAACGCACCCAAGTGGGTTGCGTTGCAATGGTAGGTTCCTCCAGCTCACTAGGCAGATGCATATTAAAATCCCTGATGTACGTATTTAATTCACGCACTCTTTATGAGACCGAAATGCTTATTCATTGACTAGAAGCAGATGAGGGAGTGCTTGGCCTCTGTATTTAGTAAACAATATTAAGCAATTAGATGAAACATCAGAACATCAAAAAGACTGTTGGTTTCAATTCAGCAAGGCATGCTACATCGGAGAACTGAGGCATTGATGGGCTGTGATCATAGGCTTCATGGAAACAGACGGTTCAAAGAGGAACGTGAGATGCAGAAAAAGGTTTTTCAAAGACTGGGGAGTTGACCCGAGTGGAAGGTGATCATCTTGAAACACAGCACCCCCTGGTTTTCTACAGTGGGAGCTGGCCTTTGGTCATGGTCCGCGGGACGGAAGAAACGGGGGATTCCCAGAGGAATCCCCTGGTTTTCTACAGTGGGAGCTGGCCTCTGGTCATGGTCCGCGGGACGGAAGAAACGGGGGATTCCCAGAGGAATCCCCTGGTTTTCTACAGTGGGAGCTGGCCTCTGGTCATGGTCCGCGGGATGGAAGAAACGGACCATTCCCAGAGGAATTAGAAGTTGTGGGACCTGAGAACCTTCAGAGCCAGGATGCAATAATCCAGGAACCAATACAGTCCTTAACATCTTACTGTCACAGTGAAGATGTTTCAGGAGGTCATCTCTCGCAAGGAGCTTCTGGGACTCTGGTGAACGTGTCCACCATGTGGGGGCACGGTCTATGAACCAGGAAGCAGGTCCTTGCCAGATACAGAATCTGCCATGGTTTGATCTTGAACTTCCGGCCTCCAGAACTGTGAGCGACAAATGTCTATTGTTTACAGGCTGCCCAGGCTATGGTGTTTTGTGACAGCAACACACACAGACTGAGACATTTGATGTCCAGAGTTTTGACTGGGGTTTCATTGCATAGGCATGATTGATTCAGTCGTAGGTCACATGATCAAATTCAACCGCCAGTCCCTCTTTCTTCCCCAGAGGTCAGGCGGGCCCCAAATTCCAACTCCCTCATGACATGGTTGGTGTTTCTGGTGGCTAGCCCTATCTCGAAGCCATTTAGGAAGCACCAACAGTCACCTCATTGTACAACCAGGGCGTTGCTAGCATTTGTGAAACTGCAAGAGTTTTAGAAGTTCCTCCTTGTTCCAGAACCAGGAATAAAGACCAGATATGGCCTTTGTCATGTCCCCTCTACTTTTCTGGGAGTGATGATCCATCGGCCCGAACTGATCTCACCTCTCACCAGTGCCCCTCGCACTGCGGTGGCTCATGCCTGTCATCCCAGCGCTTTGGGAGACCAAGGAAGGAGGACTGCTGGAGTCCAGGAGTCCGAGACGCACGTGGGCCACGTGGCCAAACCTAGCACTGGTGAGAGTTCAGGCACACGCCCCCCAAAAAGGAAAAGGACAGACCCTGTGAGGTGGCCTGTGACACCCAGTCACTTCAGAAATTCTCCTGCTCCCAGTTCACTGCCTCATGGTCTTGACTTCAGCAGCCAGTGTGATGTGGAAACGCAGGGTAGAGAATCCAGTGTGCCTACCAGCCCATCCTCTGGGTGCCCAGCAAGGGGAAGAGGAAGGCCGGACCCCAGTGCGGGGACAGAGCTGCCAGACTCCCGAGGTTGTTTCCCACGGACTTGTCTCTGCTTTTCTGCTGCCTAAAAAGAAATGGATGGAGCTAGAGAACTTCCCAAGTCTGGAAATCACCTAGGGGTGGCTGGAGGTTTTGCAAACCCAAAGTGTCCTGGGAGATTTGGAGGCTGATATGGTCTGGCTGTGTCCTCACCCAGATTTCATCTTAAACTGTAGTTCCCATAATTCCCACGTATCATGGGAGGGAGTCAGTGGGAGGTAACCGAATCATGGGAGTGGGTCTTCTCGTGCTGTTCTCCTAAGTCTCACGAGATCTGATGGTTTCATAAAAGGCAGTTCCCCTGCACACACTCTGTTGCCTGCCGCCACGTAAGACATGCCTTTGCTCCTCCTTCACCTTCCGCCACGATTATGAGGACTCCCCACCTATGTGGAACTGTGACTCACCCATATCTGTACATGCCAGGCAGTACTAAGAACCAGGCAGGGAGGGAGGGGACGGACCTGTCTGCACCGAGTCCTGCACCTGCTGGGAACAACTCAGTGTCATCAGCTATGGCCTGGGTCAAAGCACCTTTGTTTTGAGTATTCAAAGATCAGTGAAGGGTTGAGTGAAAGGGAAGGAGAAAGAGAAAGAAAAAAATATCAATGGAAGGAAGAAAGAGAAGGAGAAAGAAAGAAAAATAGGAAGAAGAAAGGAAGAAATGAGAAAGGAATGAAGGAAAGAAAGAAGGAAGCAAAAAAGGAGGGAAGGAAGGAGGGACACAGAGAGGGAGGCAGGCAGTAAGAAAAGAAGGAAGCAGACAGCAAGAGAGAAGGAAGGAAGGAGAGAGAAAGGCAGCAGAGAAGAAAGGAGGGAGGAGGAAAAAAGGGAGAAAGTAGGGAAGAAGGGAGGAATGGAAGGATGAAAAAAAGAAAAAACAGGAAGGAAGCAAAGAAGGAAAGAAGGAAGGAAGGAAGGAGAGAGAAGGGAAAAAAAAGAAAGAAAAGAAACAAAGAACCAAAGAGAAAGAAGGAAGGATGGGAGGGAAGGATGGGAGGGAGGAAGGGAGGCAGGCAGGGAGGAAGGGAGGAAGGAAGGAAGGAAGGAAGGAAGGAAGGAAGGAAGGAAGGAAGGAAGGAAGGAAGGAAAAAAGGGAGGCAAAAGGAAGGACTGGAGGAAAAAGAGAAGACGAAGGAAGGGAGGGAGGAATTTATTCCTCAGAGCCTTTGCTGCATTTACCAATTCTGGTTCTGCCCCCATTTGAGCAAATATCTGGGGTGACTCTGAGAATTCTGATTTCTAAGATAAGGCAGACATTGTGAATTTGAAATAGCAAATCCCTTTTGTGTCATTCAAGCCACGATTTCCTTTTTATTAGAGCTCCTGTTCTCCAGATAGCATCCCGGGCACACAGAGATATTTATTTGCCTGTGACTGTTCAAAGAGCTTCACAAAGCTGTTCCCTCTGAACTCCACACTTAACTTGTATTAGACGTGCTGCGCTTTGCAGAAGAGAAACACACAGGGTTTCCCTTTGTCCTTGGGGCGGGTCCCCTGTGCTGCGTGCAAGGAAACTTTCTAACTCTCCACTGCCAGGAGCAGAGGGCAGTAGGAATGGCATCACCCGAGATGTCTCCTAGGGATGAGGCTAAGCAGGGCGTGGGGGGTAAACTGCCCAGCTCTCTGCAAGGCACACAGAGGCTCGTTCACCGTCTGTAAATGTTGCTATTTGAATGCAGATGCTGGCAGCAGATCCTTGAGATGTGCTCAGAGAGATCTGAGGGCACGTGTATTTATTTCAGCACCATCCACATCTTAGGGCAGAAACTCACACTCAGGGAAGTGGCTGGCAAGTCACGAGACTCTGAGCTGAGCTTCCCAAGGAGAGTTTCCATGCCCCAAAGTTGTGGAAGAGGGGACAGAGCAATGCTGTGGTCAAAGAGAGATTCAGGACCTGTGCCCAGGCTCAGCCTGTTCTGAACATTCTACAAAGGCCACACTTCCTCTCCATACCTCTGCTCCAGCCACCCAGGGATCCTGCTGCTTCTGCCACCATGTCCCCTGCCTCTTGCCTCTCTGTACCTGCTGCTTGCTCCTTCTGGAATGTTCTGTAAAATAGGTTTCCCGGAGCTGGATGTTTTCTGGGATGCTGACTCACACGCAAATCATAGGGTCATACAACCTGTGCGTGTGTGTGTGCGCGCAGATATACGTAGGTACATGTGTGCATGTACGTGGGTGTGCGTGTACTTGTGGGTAGATGTGTATCATATGATTGTATGTGCATAAATGTATGTATATGTGTAAACATATGCATGTATGTGCACGTGCATGAATGTACATGTGAATGGGTACCTGTGTGTATTCATGCGTGTGTTTGGGGAAACACATGTGTATGTGTGTGTGGGCACACATGTGTGGGTCCGTGCCTGTGTTTGCACATGTGTGTATATGCATGCATGCATGTGACTGTGTACTTGTGGGTAGATGTGTATTGTATGAGTGTAACTGCATGTCTGTATGTATATGGATATGTGTGAGCATATGTACATATGTGGATGTGCATGAATGCACGTGTGAATATGTGCATGTGTGTACAGGAATATACATGTCTTTGCATAAATGTGTGTGCATGTGTGCGTGTTTGCTCATGCATACGTGCACACATGTGGGCACAGATGTGTGGATATACACGTGTCTTTGTATGGGTTTGCACATGTGTATATGTGAATGTGTGTGCATGTGTGTCTATGCATGTATGTGAATGTGTGTGCATTTATGCACGTGTGCATGTGTACAACGTGTATGTGGGGAGGTGCAGGTGCGTGCATGTGTTTGCATCTATATGTATTTGTACACGTGTGCATGTATATGTGTGTGCATGAGTGTGCACATGTGTACGTGCACACACATGCTCTCAACTCCCCAGTGAGAGCTGTGGGTTGTGCTAAACTTGTAGGGATGTTTCCTGTCTTCAGTGACCACGTGAAGCAGAGAGGATTAAGGAAACTTCGTTTAAGTACAATCCCATAAGACACACACACACCTGCTCTTACCAGGAGTCAACACTCACCTGACAGACAATGCAGAGGAGATGGCTGGTGCTGTTTCATGTCAGGTAACACAGGTCTTAGGTGGGCTCTGTGATGACTGATTTCATGTACTGGCTTCATGTCCTGATTTCATGTATTTAACTGGCTGGGCTATGGTGCCAGACATTTGGTCAAGCACCGTTCTGGGTAGCTTGTGGATATCATAAACATCTGCAAATCAGTTGAGTTTAAGCAAAGGAGAGGACTCGTCACAATGTGGGTGGGCCTCGCCTCATCAGGAGAAGGCCTTCATAGCAAACACTGACACTTCCAAGAGAAGAAGGCATTCCACTCCAGACTGTACCAGGGCAATCCTGCCTGAGTCTCCACCCTGCCCTGCAGATTTTAAGCTCAAGGCTGCAATGTCAACTCTTGTCCAGGTCTCCAACCTGCCAGCCAGCCTGCCAGTTTTGGACTTGCCCCGCCCCTACAATCCCAAGAGCCAGTTAGTTAAACTAAACCTTTCTCTATGCATACATCCTATCGGTCCTGTGTTTCTTGAGAACTGTGACTAATACAAAATTGACCGGTCTCAATGGCAGAGACTCTGGGCATTCTGAAACCAGGAAGAAATGCCAAGCTCCAGGAATGATCTTGGCTTATCTCTTAGCTTGAGGCACTGGAAGGTCTTGCAGTCAATCAAAGCACAGACACTGCTGGCTGGTTTTTAAGGCTGCACCGAAGGAGGGAATTTATCCACTCAAGGGCAGAAGTTTCCCATCCAAAGAGGCTGCTTCTTTTAGGGTGGCAGCCTCAGAGCCTGTGACGTCTTTGTTCCTGGGGAGTCTATGAGAGCCACCAAAGAGATTCCGTCACAGACATACACTGTGGAAAGGAGAGATGGCATCTCCTCGGACAAAACGACCCTTCCCAGTTCTGTAACTTCCACGGCGTTTCCAATGTCTACGTCGAATTGATCCAGGTGGCATCACCGCCGAGCCCGAGAGAACCTCCCTCTCTCCCTCCCTCTCTCTCATGCTCTTCTTCTTCCTCCTTCACCTCCTCTTCCTTTTTCTCTATTCGTCTCTTCTTCCTCCTCCGTCTCCTCCTCCTCTTTCACTTCTTCCTCCGCCTTCTCTTTCCCCTTTATCCTCCTGTTTTTCTCTCTATCCCCCTCCCTTCCTTCCTTCTTTATTTCTCCCTTTCTCTCTCTCTCTTCTTCCTCGTCCTTCATCTTCTCCTTTCCCCCTTATCCTCTTCTTTTCCCCATCTCTCTCTCCCTTTCTCTTCTCTGCCTTCTCTTCTTCCTTTTTTCTCTTCTTTTCTCCTCTTGCCTTTTCTCTCTATTCGCTCTTTTTTCTCCTCCTTCATCTTCTCTTCCTTCTCCTCCACCTCTTCCTCCTTTCTCCCTTGTCCTCCTGCTGATCTTCTATCCGTCTCTCTCCCTTCCTTCCTTTCTTCCTGCTCTTTCTCATCATTTTCTCCCTCTTCTTCCTCCTCCGCCTTCTCCTCCTCTTCCACTTCTTCCTCCTCCTCTTCTTTCTTCCCTTCTCCTCTTCTTTTCCTCTTTCTCTCTCTTCCTTCCTCTTCTCTCTCCTTCTCTTCTTCCTTTTCTTTCTCCCCTTCTTCCCTTTTCTCTTTACTCCTCCCTCTGTTTTTCCTCCTCCTTCATCTTCTCCTCCTCCTTCACTTCTTCCTTCTCCTCTTCCTTTTTCTCTTTCTATCCCTCTCTCTCTTCCTCTCCTCCTTGTCTTCCTCCTTTCATTTTTTCTCCTTTTCCTCCTCCTCTTCCTCCTTTTTCTCTCTCTCCCTTCCCTTCCTCCTCTTCCCGTTCCTCTTCCTCCTCCTCTCTCTCTGCCCCTCTATGATCCATTTACACTGTCATCCAGGCTTTCCTAAAAAAACTAGACAATTTTCACACTGTACTCTTCTGTTTTCTCAAAGTCTTCCTCTGAATCGAAATCACTCTTGTTCACTTGTGTGAGGCTGGGGGATTCCTGAGTGGACTTTTATCCACTTGTTTTGAAAACAACAACAACAACAACTAAAGCAACAGAACTTCGTTCAGGATTCAGATGGAATTACCAAGACCTGTATCTTCTTCTGTCCACAGCCCCAAAGCTGGGGCTCCATCCCCTGCAGTCCTGGGGTCAGGGGTCCTCATGCTTAGCACTCAAGAGAATCAGCCAGAGAGCTTGTAAAAACAAGTACACCCCTGATATTTCTGACTCGGCGGGTATTAGGAGGCCCAAGAATCTGCATTTTTTTTCTTTTTTAGATGGAGTCTCCCTCTGTCGCCAGGGCTGGAGTGCAGTGGCATGATCTTGGCTCGTTGCAACCTCCGCCTCCCAAGTTCAAGCAATTCTCCTGCATCAACCTCCCGAGTAGCTGGGATTACGCCCGCCACTACGCCCAGCTAATTTTTTGTATTTTTAGTAGAGATGGGATTTCACCAAGTTGGCCAGGCTGGTTTCGAACTCCTGACGTCATGATTCACCTGCGTCTGCCTCCAAAAGTGCTGGGATGACAGGCATGAGCCACCGTGCCTGACCCAAGACTGCATTTCTAACCAGCTCCCAGAGGCTGCTGAGCTCAGAGGCCACGCGGGGAACCCCACTCATTCTGGCTGCCTATGCAGCTTGGCAAACTCTACACCACGGGCGAAATTCAGCCTGGACCTGTTTCTGTACAGGCTACTACCTAAGAATGGTTTTAGATTCGGAAGGAAGGAAGGAAGGAAGGAACGAAGGAAGGAACGAAGGAAGGAAGGAAGGAAGGAAGGAAGGAAGGAAGGAAGGAAGGAAGCCAAAGAGACTAGAGGTGGCCGACAAAGACTAAAACACGTCCTATCTGGCCAACCTCCTGTACAGAGCAAGGAACTGCGGCTTCGTGGCAGAATTTAATTATCTGCCCCTGTGCAGCTGTGGCTGACAGGCGCTGTCTTCCACACATTCTCAGAATGATGAAGTGGCCTTCCTTGGTGGCGCCTTGTGCAGGGAAATGAAAGTTGCCTTCTGAATACACAACACGGTCCTGTAAATCATGCTCCCTGTGGCTTAAATAACACATCCCGTTTTATCTACAGCTTTTTTAAAAAAATGACAATCTTTAGAGACTGGCAAGATGACAGAAGATGTATCAATGTGAACCCAAACCCAAGAACGCAGTGTGTTCTCTTTTAACACACACAAGGGAATCTTTGAAGTCCCAGACGTCCGCCGGGGGCGCCAGGGAGATGGTGCACAGCAACATTCATAGTAAAATCTGCATAAAGCCCCTCTTCAGTCCTCGAGACTGTTGGAGCTGCAAGCTACAGAAGCCACTTCAACTTCATTCGGTCCAATGAATGTCTATTAAATGCTCACTCATATTTTGCCAGCTCTTGGGGCAAAGGAAGACAGTTTTAGAAATAACCCCTGCTGCCTGGGAGCTTCCAATAGGCCTGGGCAGTGGGTGGAGGGTGAGGCATAAGTGCAGGGAAAAAAAAAAAGATGAAACACACACAAAATAGAAGAGAAGATAGAGTTTCAAGGGTACTAAATAGAGCCACAGGCAATATAGTCAGAGAGAGGAGTGAATGGCTCCTAATTACATAATTACACAGCGCTTTACAGTTGAGAAAATGGTTTCCCACATATTCTGTCAGCAATGTTCACAACAATATTATGGGATATTATCATCCAGAATTAACAAATTAGAAAAATGAGAGGCACAGCAGGGAAGGAGAGGAGAAGGGAGCTGTTGCAGGAAATAGCCACAGGCTGATTCTTCCAGAGACCCCTCCCTCATCATCTCCCTTCTTTCTCTGCTTTGGTATGATGAGCCCTGATCCATGCACACAGCTGGGTCCATGCACGTGCATTCAGCATCTGCTGCCCTACCTTCATCCATGCACACAGCCTTAATCCATGGACATAGCCCTGATCCATGCACACAGCTAGACCCACACACACGCACTCAGCACCTCCCTCCCTGCCTTCATCCATGCACACAGCCCTGATCCATGCACACAGCTAGAACCACACAAATGCAGTCAGCACCTCCCTCCCTGCCTTCCAGGCACAGAGCCCTGGTCCACGCACACAACCATGATCCATGCACACAGCCCTGATCCATGCACACAGCT
>NC_045456.1:21998432-22002621 GCF_002776525.5 Piliocolobus tephrosceles | reverse complement strand
CACACAACCATGATCCATGCACACAGCCCTGATCCATGCACACAGCTAGACCCACACACATGCATTCAGCATCTGCTGCCCTACCTTCATCCATGCACACAGCCCTGATCCATGCACACAGCTAGACCCACACACATGCATTCAGCACCTCCCTCCCTGCCTTCCAGGCACAGAGCCCTGATCCACGCACATAGTCCTGATCCAGGCACAGAGCCCTGATTCACGCACATAGTCCTGATCCAGGCACAGAGCCCTGATCCACGCACACAGCTGTTGTAGGTTTTCTGCAGCAGTATTCAGAACAGCAAAGATATGCAATCACCCTAAGTGTCTGTCAGCAGAGGACAGGGTAAGATAAAAAATAGTACAGTATATACACACTGTGGAATATGATGCAGTCATATCAAACAAGGAAATCAGGTCTTTTGCAGTGACGTGGACAAATACTGCGTGTTTCCACTTTTCATTTTATTATTTTACTTTTTATTTTTTGAGACAGAGTCTCGCTCTGCCGCCCAGGCTGGAGTGCAGTGGTGTGATCTCGGCTCACTGCAGCCTTCACCTCCTGGGTTCAAGCAATTCTCCTGCCTTAGCCTCCTGAGTAGCTGGGACTACAGGCGTATGCCATCACGCTGAGCTCATTTTTGTATTTTTTAGTAGAGACAGGGTTTTACCATATTGGTCAGGCTGGTCTTCCACTTGTGACCTCAGGTGATCCACCTGCCTCCGTCTCCCAAAGTGCTGGGATTACAGGCGTGAGCCACCACACTCAGCCCGTTTCCACTTTCTAAGGTCCCTTGAGTAGTCAGACTCATCAAAACAGAAAGCAGAATGGTGCTGCTAGGAGTGAGGAACAGCAGGGAAATTGGAAGCTGTATTTTAGTGGAAACAGAGCTTCAGTTTGAGAAGCAGACCGTTGTCCTAACAAACTATTCAGATACTGAAAGTCAAATGCCCATCCTGCCATGTTCTCACTTGTCTGACTTTCAAGTGAGACTTCACCAGTGGGGTCTACATGGACACAGAGAATGGATTGACAATGAGGACCTTGAAAGGTGGGAGGTTGGCAGGAGGTGGAGGATGAAAAAAATCACCTGCGGGTATAGTATTCACTGCTGGGGTGATGGGTTCACTAGAAACCCGGACTTCTGCTGTGCAATGTCTCCATGCAAGAAATCTGCACCTGTATTCCTTGAATGTATAATAAATAAGCAAATCAGTAAATACATAAGCCAGGCCAGGCAGGGCACAGTGGCTCAGGCCTGTCATCCCAGCACTTTGGGAGGCCAAGGTGGGTAGATCATGACGTCAAGAGACCAAGACCAGCCTGGCCAACATGGTGAAATCCCGTCTCTATTAAAAATATAAAAATTAGCTGGGCATGGTGGGACATGCCTGTAATCCCAGCTACTCGGGAGGCTGAGGCAGGAGAATCGCTTGAACCCGGGAGGCAGGGGTTGTAGTGAGCCAAAGTCGTGCCACTGCACTCCAGCCCAGGCAACAGAGCATCTCAAAAAAAGAAAGAAAGAAATCTGTACCTGTCCTCCTTACGTTTACAATAAATAAGGGAATCAATAAATACATAAGCCAGTTGGTGAGATGAGCCATTAAGATAAACAAAGCCCTGTGAAGGGAAAAGCAAGCACCCCGACGAAGCCCTGTCTTTGGAGGTTCTGGCACAGGCCTGAACGAAGCGAAGGAGAGGGACTGGATACCCGGGGGAAGGACATGCGTGGGGGAGGGAACAGCCAGGGCCGAGGCTTGCACGTTGGAGGGAAGGGGTGAAGTCCCTGGTGGTTCCACCTGGAGCAATTTCTTTTTTTCTTTTTCTTTTCTTTTTTTTTTTTTTCAGGTGGAGTTTCGCTCTTGTCACCCAGGCTGGAGTGCAGTGGTGCGGTCTTGGCTCACTACAACCTCCTGCTCCCGGGTTCAAGCGATTCTCCTGCCTCAGCCTCCCGAGTAGCTGGGATGACAGACGCCCGCCACCACGCCCGGCTCATTTTTGTGTTTTTAGTAGAGACGGGGTTTCACCACGTTGGCCAGGCTGGTCGTGAACTTCTGATCTCAGGTGATCTACCCGCCTCGGCCTCCCAAAGCGCTGGGATGACAGGTGTCAGCCACCGCGCCAGCCACGTGGAGCATTTTCAGTGGAGCACGGGGGACTGGAAGTGAAGTGTATGAGTGATTACGGTATGGGGATTTGCTCCAGTGGAGACTGTAGTCCGCGACGGTCCCCAGGTGAAACAGAAGCTCCAGCGAGGGTGGTTAGATTTGTTTCTTTATTTAAAAAAAAAAAGAAATGGGGGGGCTGGGTATGGTGTCTCATGCCTGTAATCTCAGCACTTTGGCAGGCTGAGGCAGGTGGCTCACTTGAGACTGCGAGTTCGAGGTCACATCGTAACCTATTGAAACCCCGTCTTTACTAAAAATATGAAAATTAGCCAGGTATGGCGGGACGCACCTGAGGTCCCAGCTACTCAGAAGGCTGAGGCAGAACTGCTTGAACCCAGCAGGCGGAGGCTGCAGTGAGCCGAGATTGCACCACTGCACTCCAGCCTGGGTGGCAGAGCAAAGCCCCATCTTAAAAAATAAAACATAAAAAACCATTGCCAGCACCTGCATCCTTGACTTGATTAATTAACCCGTCACCCTCTCGGCACATCAATCCAAGTTCCAATCAACCCAAGACACATTTTCATTAGACTGCACGAAGGCTGCAAATACATGCTTAAGACAAGCAATGATACAAGTGGTCTGCTTCATGGTGAAGTGGGCACAGTCGACACTGCAAATTTGTTCATTTTGATGGCAGGCCTGATCACATGATTTCAAAGTGGTCAGGATGTCCCGTACGGTGGAGCGGATACACTCAGCATTTACAATAGCTTTTTTTTTTTTTTTTGAGGTGGAGTTTCGCTCTTGTTGCCCAGGCTGGAGTGCAGTGGCGTGATCCCGGTTCCCCACAATCTCCGCCCCGGGTTCAAGCGATTCTCCTGTCTCGGCCTCCCAAGTAGCTGGGATGACAGGTGTCTGCCACTGCACCTGGCTCATTTTTGTATTTCTAGTAGAGATGGGGTTTCTCCATGTTGGCCAGGCTGGTCTCCAACTCCTGCCCTCAGGTGATCCGCCTGCTCTGGCCTCCCCAAGTGTTGGGACTACAGGCGTGAGTCACCGCACCCGGCCGATAGCTCTTTTTTGTAAGAGCCATTGATCTTAAGACAATGAGGGTGTGAAGAGACGAACAGTCACCTTCACTGGCCCCCTAGCAGGGTACACATAATGGGGGTTACTGAGTTTCACTGATGAAGCTGTGAGGAGCTTCCTAGAGGTCTGAGGAGCACACGTGCCCTCTGAAAGATCCATAAGCTACTCGCCTACCGAGCCTGAGACCACCTGCATGTCTCAGCATGAGGAATGGCCTGAGGCATCTGTATACAGGACAAATCAAACCCCTCATCTCTAGAAATGCACAAACCGTAATCCCAGCGCTGGGGGAGGCCACAGCAGAAGGATCGCTTGGGGCTAGGAACTGGAGACCAGGCTGAGCAACACAGCAAGACCCTGGCTCTACCGAGAAACGGGTAACAAATTAGCCAGGTGTGGGGGTGCATTCCTGTAGTCCCAGCTACTCAGGTGGTGGAGGTTGTGTGATTGCTGGAGTCCAGCAGGTCGAGGCTGCCGTGAGCTGTCCTCGTGCCACTGCACTCCAGCCTGGGTGACAAGGTGAGATCCCATCTCAAAAACCAACCGGCCGGGCGCGGTGGCTCAAGCCTGTAATCCCAGCACTTTGGGAGGCCGAGACGGGCGGATCACGAGGTCAGGAGTTCGAGACCATCCTGGCTGACACGGTGAAACCCCGTCTCTACTAAAAAATACAAAAAGCTAGCCGGGCAAGGTGGCTGGTGCCTGTAGTCCCAGCTACTCGGGAGGCTGAGGCAGGAGAATGGCGTGAACCCGGGAGATGGAGCTTGCGGTGACCTGAGATCCGGCCACTGCACTCCAGCCCGGGCAACAGAGCGAGACTCCATCTCAAAAAAAAAACAAAAACAAAACAAAAAAAAAAACCAACCAACCTCCTAGTTTTTCTTCAGGTGGTAACGGGTGGCCCAGGTGAGTGGCTGTGAAAGTGGAATCGAGTCCATGTGTTCTGATGAGACAGAGGATGGGGCTTCAGAGTGACATACAACTC
>NC_045456.1:21981587-21998422 GCF_002776525.5 Piliocolobus tephrosceles | reverse complement strand
GACAGAGGATGGGGCTTCAGAGTGACATACAACTCTGCCCTCGGGTGATATGAAAGGTCACAGAGATATGTACGTCACACAGGTTCTCTCCAGGGACCACTGGGCAGGTCCTGCAAGCTTTGTCTGAGGTGGAGTTTCAGGCTGGAGCGCAGCGGTGCCATCTCGGCTCACTGCAACCTCCGCCTCCTGGGTTCAAGCGCTTCTCCTGCCTCAGCCTCCCGTGTAGCTGGGATGACAGGCACGCACCACCACGCTTGGCTCAATTTTTTTTGCATTTTTAAATAGAGATGGTGTTTCACCATGTTTGCCAGGCTGGTCTTGAGCTTTTGACCTCAAGTAATCCACCCACCTTGGCCTCCCAAAGTGCTGGGATGACAGACATGAGCCACGGCACCCAGCTGATCTTCCAAGTCTTACTATACAATGCATGCATGCATACGCACTAGTAAATAATACATACACAGCAATACAGAATTAGCATTATAAAGACAGCATCAAGCTACTGCTGCTGGATAGCCTTTTCTTTAAAATTCTTAGATTATTTTAGTTTCATTTCCAGGCTAATGCATATTCTTCTACTCTATAATTTTAAAGTTTCCATAATGTTGTCTCTTATATAAAGGCAGTGTGACTCAAGCAATGCCCCATGGTTATTTTTAATCGAAATTTGCAGATGATGATCAAAGGATTAAAGAACGATTCATGTGGCTAAAGTTTCACTTTGCTTGTTAAATATTTAGGAAAAAAAAAAAAAAAAGATCAAGGCCAGCCATGGTGGCTCATGCCTGTCATCCCAGCACTTTGGGAGGCAGAGGTGGGAGAATCACCTGAGGCCAGGATTTCAAGGCTGCCACCAGGCATTGTCTCTTAATCCCAGCGCACAAGACCACCCTGGGCGACCAGCAACATGCCGTGTCTACAAAAAAAAAAAAAAAAAAAAAAAAAAAATGCACTGCATAGGGCAAGACCTGGTCACTAAAAAATTTAAAAGAGGCCGGGCGCAGTGGCTCACGCCTGTAATCCCAGCACTCTGGGAGGCCGAGGAGGGCGGATCACGAGGTCAGCAGATCCAGACCATCCTGGCTAACACGGTGAAACCCTGTCTCTACTAAAAATACACACACACACACACAAAATTAGCCGGGCGTGGTGGCGGGCACCTGTGGTCCCAGCTACTCGGGCGGCTGAGGCAGGAGAATGGCGTGAACCCGGGAGGCGGAGCTTGCAGTGAGCCGAGATCAGGCCACTGCACTCCAGCCTGGGCCACAGAGCCAGACTCTGTCTCAAAAAAAAAAAAAAAATTGAAAAAGAGATAAACAGCAAATGCTCTCCTTGGATACCGAAGCCAGTCTGAGGGATTCATGGGGGTTTTAGAAGCCTGGAATGTATCCAAATCGTGGTGTCTTGCTAGCGAAAACTTACTGCTTAATACAATAACTAATACTTTGAAATTCCTTTGCTTGAGGAACTAGAGATGCGAAGAACAATGGATAAGAAAGCAAACTGCAAAATAAGGGCGGTACAGTTGGGCGCAGTGGCTCACAACTGTCATCCCAGCACTGTGGGAGGCCAAGGCGGGTGGATCGCCTGAGGTCAGGAGTTCGAGACCAGCCTGGGCAACATGGTGCAACCCCATCTCTACTAAAAATACAACACTTAGCCAGGCATGGTGTTGGGCACCTGCAATCCCAGCTACTCGGGAGGCTGAGGCAGGAGAATCACTTGAACCTGGGAGGCGGAGGTTGCAGCGAGCTGAAATCACGCCACTGCACTCCAGCCTGGTGACACAGCAAGACTCTGTCTCAAAAAAAAAAAAAAAAAAAAAGGTAAAAGAAAAAAAGAAATTCCATTGCTTGAGGAATTAGAGGTTTGAAGAACAATTGATAAGAAAGCCAACTGCAAAATAAGGGAAGGAATTAATTCCCTGAAAACGTCTGTGGTGGGGGCGGGCAGCTCATTTCATGAGAGACTTTCCGATGAAATCGAGAGCAATGCCAGGAGTCCAACAGGGAGAAAAGGAAATTTGTAACCAAGGATTAATTCCAAAACTTGACGAAACAGATAATTATCTAAAGGGACAAGCTGTCTAAACTGACTCAGAAAGAGGTGGAAAACGTCAACAAAGCAATAGACACCCAAGGAATTTTGAAAGCTGAGTTAGAATCGCTCTTCTGAAAATTCCTCAACCCACGCGGTTGTGAAGGTGAATCGTGGCAGTGTTTCAAAAGCAGATGCTTTTAAAAATGCTAATTAGACGATTCTGCAAGGTAATGGGAAAAACAAAAGCTTCTCGAGGTTCTTTCTTTGTTTTGTAAACAAACTATTAAAACTTCAGAATCCCAATTTGAGATAGATAGGAAAGAAAGTAAATCTATAGCTCCCAGATACATATCACTGCAAAAGACCTCAAGGGGGACAGGCACAGTGGCGCACTTCTGTCATCCCAGCACTTTGGGAGACCAAAGCAGGCAGATTACTTGAGGCAGGTCAGGAGTTCGAGACCTGCCTGGCCAACGTGGTGAAACCCTGTCTTTACTAAAAATAGAAAAACCAGCCAGGCGTGGTGGTGCACACTTGTAGTCCCAGCTACTCAGGAGGTTGAGGCAGGAGAATTGCTTGAACCGGGGAGGCGGAGGGTGCTGTGGGCCGAGATCGCACCATGGCACTCCAGCCTGGGCGACAGAGCGAGACTCCATCTCAAACAAACAAACAAAGAAAAAAACTCAAGGGAATGGCTGGGGCATGAAATCCTGCAGTGCTTAAGAAGATAACGCATCGTCACAACACAGATCACTGCAGAAATGTGGGACCATTCAGTTGCTGGATCTTAAAAACCAATACCCCAAAGTACGGTGTGGAACCGAAGACGCCTCAAGATCTCCCTGACCTCCCCGTCCTGGGTCCTCTGTGTCTCCCGACGCACAGGATGAAGTTGTTCTCTGATATTCCCTGAGTCCAGACCCGCCAAAGAAGGAAAAATGACCAGTGGCCCCTTCCCTGAGTTTCCGAACCCACATCGCGGGAGGAAAGACTGATGTCTGTCAACAGCCCTGCAGAGAATTCTCATAAACCACTGTCTGTTCTGCGGGCTCAACAGCCTCTGTCCCTGGACAGTCTCGTCCTAAACCATTATCTGATACTGGGCGCGGTGGCTCACGCCTGTCATCCCAGCACTTTGGGAGGCCGAGGCGGGCGGATCACCTGAGGTCAGGAGTTCAAGACCAGCCTGGCCAACATGGCGAAACCCCGTCTCTACTAAAAATACAAAATTAGCCGGGTGTGGTGGCGCATGCTTTGTAATCTCAGCTACTCCAGAGGCTGAGGCAGGAGAATCGCTTGAACCCGGGAGGCAGAGGTTGCACTGGGCAGAGGTCGCGCCGCTGCACTCCAGTCTGGGCAACAAAGCGCGAAACTCCATCTCAAAAGAAACAAGCAAACAAACAACAACAACAAAAAACATTATCTGTTTTTGGGCCACTGTACGTGTTCAAACCCATCGACTTCCCTGAAAAATCATTTGCTGTTCCCTAAATTCCCCCCCAATTCCCCTAAGAAGAAGAGGACAAAAGCATGTGTATCCCTTGTGCGATGGGGCAGTTCCTCGGACATTCTCCTCCATGTAAGAGAATACATTTGCCTGTCATTTCCTTTATTCATCTTTCAATAAGGGAAACTGTATGTTGGGCGTTGATTTTTCAGCAAACCTTCAAAAGACAAAGGGGGGTGTTTTTCCCTCGGCCTTTCCCTTCCCTACCACGGCATCCCCAAAGGGTCTCCAGCTCCTAAGAAGATTCAGTTACGGACACTACACAGCCACACAGCGTCACCCACCGAGCCCGCAGGCAACCAAGGCTTTGGGGTGAGAATGTACCAACACCACGCCGAATGCGAGCACCCCACAGCGCACACGCGGCCTGGAAGTGGTTGTGTCAGAGGTGTGTGAACCAGAGTGACTCCATCTTGAACAGGGGCGGGGTGAAATGAGGCGGAGACCTACTGGGCTGCGTTCCTGGACGGTAAAGGCGTTCTAAGTCACAGGATGAGATAAGAGGTTGGTACGAGGTACGGGTCATAAAGACCTTGCTGCTACAACAGGCTGCAGTAAAGAAGTCGGCCAGAACCCACAAAAAGCAAAACGGAGACGAGAGTGGCCTCTGGCTGTCCTCACTGCTACAGTCCCACCAGCACCATGACACTTACACATGCCACGGCAACCTCAGAAAGCTACCCTGTGTGGTCTCAAAAGGGGAGGCATGAATAATCCATCCCTTATTTAGCATATCATCAAGAAGTAACCACAAAAATGGGCCACCAGCAACCCTCAGGGCTGCTCTGTCTACGCAGCAGCCATTCTTTATTCCTCTACTTTCTTAATGAACGTGCTTTCGCTTTGCACCGCAGACTCCTCCTGAATTCTTTCATGCATGAGATCCAAGAACCCTCCCCTTGGGGTCCGCACTGGGAACCCTTTCCCGTAGCATCTTCACGTGTAGTCATGAATCAGAGAAGCAGAAGGGGCTTACCTTGAAAAGCAACCAGCTGAACAGCTTCTTCACCAGGCGGGTGCCCCAGAACACATGCCGGTACAGGTCCGTGTTGACCACACCAGGGTCCACCACGTTGGCGGTCACGTGGCTTCCCTCGGCCGCCAGCAGCCGCTGGAGGTGGTAGGTGAACAGGACAAGGGCCAGCTTGCTCTGGGCGTACGCTGCGTGGGCTGAGTAGCAGGCACTGCGGGGCAAGCAGGAGAAGGTGTAAGAGGCTGACGGCATATTCCCGCCTAAGTGCCTCATCCGCGCAGCATCTGTACCAGCGGCCGTGCCCACAGGCAGCCACCTCCCCCGGACCCATGTGTGATCATGCCATGTCTTGGCCAGTTTTCCAATGCCTGCGGTTTGTTCTAGTTCACCTTCTTACTACAAACTCATCCCTTAATTGTATTGGGGTCAGACACGTTAAATTATGTTACTAATTTTTTATGTTTATGTATTTTGAGACAGAGTCTCACTCTGTCGCCCAGGCTGGAGTGCAGTGGTGCAATCTCGGCTCACTGCAACCTACACCTGTCCAGTTCAAGCAATTCTCCTGCCTCAGCCTCCCGAGTAGCTGGGACTACAGGCACCTGCCACCACACTCTGCTAATTTTTTGTATTTTCAGTAAAGACCAGAGTTTTACCATGCTGGCCAGGCTGGTCTCGAACTCCTGACCCCAAGTTATCCACCTGCTTCAGCCTCCCAAAGTGCTCGGATTACAGGCAGGAGCCACTGCACCTGGCTTTCCATGTGGTCTTGTTTTTTTTTTTTGTTTGTTTTGTTTTGTTTGTTTGTTTTGAGACAGATTTTCATTCTATCACCCAGGCTGGAGTACAGTGGCACAACCTCCACCTCCCGGGTTCAAGCGAATCTTGTGCCTCAGCCTCCAGAGTAGCTGGGGTTATAGGCTCCTGTCACCACACCTGGCTAATTTTTGTATTTTTAGTAGAGATGGGGTTTCACCATGTTGGCCAGGCTGGTCTTGAACCCCTGATCTCAGGTGATCCACCCACCTTGGCCTCCCAAAGTGCTGGGATGACAAGCATGAGCCACTGCGCCTGGCCACATGTGGTCTTCTTGAGTCTCAAATCATAGAAGACATCCGTAAGAGCAATTTGGCAAACTTACCAAGCTATCAAGGATTTTCCTCACATCTATTGCAAGCTCTGCAGTGTCCAAAGCATGCGTTAAACTCTTTGCACCTTGGTTCAAGCAGTTTAGAGAAATGTTTTAGTATCAAGGACACAGTGATAAAAATCGATCGGATAACCGTGGTGAAGTGAGAACCGTGCCTCTCTCTCTGTCTGGTAACCTCAATCATCAGAAACAGAGAAAACTGGATGTTTCCAGCTTTGCTCCTGTAAAAATGTTCCACTTTTTCTCTTGATGCTTCAGAAACACTTTTTAAAGAGACGTTATTTGTGTTGTTACATAATGTCCCTTGAAGGCACACAAACACCATAGACTCCTTTTAGAATTTAATGTTAGGAATAGATCATTGGCCTTAGAATTGGCCTCATAGTTCTTTTAAATAAGACAAAGAGAAGTATTTCAGCAATAATGTGCTTTCCTCTGGGCTCCGAAGATGCCCAGAGGCGATCAATTTGCTACACAATTATTGTAACAATATTTCAAGGTGGATGAAGGTTCATTGCTTCTTTCAGATAGATATTCTTTTTTTTTTTTTTTTGAGGCATAGGCTCGCTGTGTCGCCCAGGCTGGAGTGCAGTGGTGCGATCTCGGCTCACTGCAATCTCCGCCTCCCGGGTTCACGCCATTCTCCTGCCTCAGCCTCCCAAGTAGCTGGGACTACAGGCGCCCGCTACCACGCCTGGCTAATTTTCTGTATTTTTAGTAGAGATGGGATTTCACCGTGTTCGCCAGGATGTCTCGATCTCCTGACCTCGTGATCCCCCCGCCTCAGCCTCCCAAAGTGCTGGGATTACAGGCGTGAGCCACCATGCCTGGCCCTTTTTGTGTTTTTTTTTTTTTGAGACAGAGTCTTGCTCTGTAGCCCAGGCTGGAGTGCGGAGGCACGATCTTGGCTCACTGCAAGCTCTGCCTCCCGGGTTCAAGTGATTCTCCTGCCTCAGCCTCCCGAGTAGCTGGGAATACAGGTGCCCAACACCACGCCCGGCTAATTTTTGTATTTCCAGTATAGCTGGGGTTTCACTGTGTTGGTCAGGCCAGTCTTGAACTCCTGACTTCAAGTGAACCGCCCATCATGGCCTCCGAAAGTGCTGGGATCACAGGCGTGAGCCACCGCACCTGGCCCATGAATATCTTTTACTAAAACCATTGCTTGAAATTGATATTAAGAAATTAAACCTTGGGGTGGGAACGGTGGCTCACGTCTATAATGCCAGGACTTGGGAGCTCGAGGTGGGCGGATCGAGGTGGGCTCGATCAGGAGATCGAGACCGTCCTGGCTAACACGGTGAAACCCCGTCTCTACTAAAAACACAAAAAATTAGCCAGGGAGTGGTGGCGCATGCCTGTAGTCCCAGCTACTCGGGAGGCTGAGGCAGGAGAATCACTGGAACCCAGGAGGTGGAGACTGCAGTGAGCTGACATTGCGCCACTGCACTCCAGCCTGGGCAACAGAGTGACACTCTGTCTCAAAAAAAAAAAAAAATTAAAAATGGATTGAAAAAGTCTTTTCTGGCTGGCTGCAGTGGGTCACATCTGTAATCCCAGCAGCACTTTGGGAGGCAGAGGTGGGCACATCACCCATCCCTTCAGGAGTTCGAAAGGGTTCTTGGATCTTGTGAGAAAGAACTCCGGGTAGGTCCACAGAGTCAAGTGAAAGCAAGTTTACTGGGAAAGTAGAGGAATAAAGAGTGTGTCCTCCGTAGCCAGAGCAGCCCCGAGGGCTGCTGGTGGCCCATGTTTATGGTGATTTCTTGATGATACACTAAACAAGGGGTAGATGACTCATGAGTTTTCTAGGAAAGGGGTCACAATTCCCGGAGCTGAAGATCCATCCCCACTTGCAGACCATGTCGTGGCATCTGCACACTCTTTCTGAGCAGCCAACGCATTAGAATTAGCGTGTCAGGACCAGACAGGATGCCCAGAGGTCACTCTCATGGCCATCTTGGTTTTGGCGGAATGTGGCCGGCTTTACCGCCACCTGCTTTATCAGCGGGGTCTCTGTGACCTGTGTCTTGTGCTGACCTCCTCTGCCATCCTGTGACTTGGAACTGCCTCACCCACCTCCAGGGAAGGCAGCCCAGCCAGTCTCAGCCTCATCTTACCCAGCCCCTATTCAAGATGGCAGAGCTGCTCTGGTCCCAATGCCTCTGAAACATTTCGGGGATCGTTTTCTGAGCCCCAGCACTGTGATGTTAGCAACCGAGCAACGCTCCCATCTTCAGGTAACCGGAGACAGAGGGGATCACACGGCTCGCTCGGGAAGCTCGCCCCGGGGGAATCGCAACCTGAGCTGAGACTTTCTGAGATGTCCCCTGCCGTGGTCCAAAAGGCATATTTGAATTGCTTGCATGAGGAGCAGTTACGCCCTCGTTTAACCCTCCAGGGGCTCCGTTTTGCCTCCAGCCGCTGTCTCATCAGGCAGCCATGGGTAGCAGAAAGCCGCACGCCAAAATCTGACATAGGGCCTGTAAAAATAAAGGTTCCTCCTCAAAGACTTTCCTCTCCACCTAATTAGGAATACATAGGAACTTCTCTGAGAAGCAAAATGTATTCAAAGACCTGCGCTAACATTCGTAACTATCTGCTAGCCGTAATAAAGAAATCCATGGGCCAGGCGCGGTGGCTCAAGCCTGTAATCCCAGCACTTTGGGAGGCCGAGACGCGAGGATCACGAGGTCAGGAGATCGAGACCATCCTGGCTAACACGGTGAAACCCCGTCTCTACTAAAATACAAAAAACTAGCCGGGCGAGGTGGCGGCGCCTGTAGTCCCAGCTACTCGGGAGGCTGAGGCAGGAGAATGGCGTGAACCCGGGAGGTGGAGCTTGCAGTGAGCTGAGATCGGGCCACTGCACGGCACCGGGGAACAAGCATTTCAAACAGGCCTGAGGTCTATCCGATTTTATTTTCTGCTGGAAAACAAACCTCAGGTCTACTGCCTTAGAAACAAGTAAGGGCAGGTCAGCAAAGGGTGACAAGGGATTCCTTAGCCATGGAGACTTTGCAAAATAATAAACAATCGAAACATAACTTTTGGGGGGTTGGGGTCGGGGTAGGAGGGGATTGCAAAATGCTGACTACGTAATAAAGAGACTGGAAGAATTGGCCGGGTGTGGTGGCTCACACTTGTAATCCCAGCACTTTGGGATGCTGAGGTGGGTGGATGACCTGAGGTCACAAGTTCGAGACCAGCCTGGCCAACATGGTGAAACCACATCTCTACTGAAAATACAAAAATTAGCCGGGTGTGGGGGTGGGTGCCTGTCATCCCAGCTACTCTGGCGGCTGAGGCAGGAGAATCGCTTGAACCCGGGAAGTGGAGGTTGCAGTGAGCCGAGACTGTGCCATTGCACTCCAGCCTGGGTGACAAGAGGAAAACTCTGTCTCAAAAAAATAAAAAAATTTAAAAAATAATAAAAAATAAATAAATAGAAATTTAAGAGACGGGAAGAATTAAGACAAGGAAATTGCGTAGTTCAGAGCTCAAGTCCCCTCTTTGATCCAAGACAAACTGCAAACCCCCAATTACTGTCCCGATACCTTTTTAAGGCAAAGTTCTCCAATCTCCTCACCCCGGTGGAAGAGGAGAGTCCAGGAAACAGGAAGTTATTAAGTGCAGAGAGGCAAAGACTGGCTTTCCTGCTGGCACGAGCATCTTTTAAATATCACCTACAAGCATTTGGTTCTGGATCTCCAGGATCTGATTGATGGGTAAGAGGAATGGTTACTTGAAAAAGCAGAAAATGTATCATCCAAGGCAGATTTTTCCAAAGTAAATGGAGGGGTTTGTTCTGTAATTACGGTTTTACACAGTAGCGTGCGTGGAGAAGAGACAACTAAGATTGTTTAAAAATACGGTGTGGGGGCAGGGGGAAAGCCCATACGTTTCTCTCCGGGAGGTGAAGAAATAAATCCAAGAGGGGCATGGAGGTTCAGGAGAGAGTCCCAGGGTGGGGGTTAGGGATGAAGACATATCCACACCAGAAATGGGAAAGCATGAAAGCAGAGACACAGGAGAACACACCCATTAAGGTTTGTAAATGAAACCCTAAGGACTGACAAAAATCGTTGGTATTAGGCCGGGCGTGGTGGCTCACGCCTGTCATCTGAGCACTTAGGGAGACTAAGGCAGGCAGGTCCCTTGAGTGCTGGAGTTCGAGACCAGCCTGGGCAGTAGAGTAAGACCTTCTCGCTATAAAAAATGCAAAAGAGTAGCTGGGTGTGGTAAAGCACACCTGTGGTCCCAGCTAGTTGCAAGGCTGAGGTGGGAGAAAATCACTGGAGCCTGGGAGGCGGACGTGGCACTCAGCTGAGATGGCGCCACTGCACTCCAGCCTGGGCGAGACAGGGAGACTCTGTCCAAAACAACACAACAAAACAAAAATCATTCAACGAGCTTTCTTGTTCAGTAAGAAACTGAAGAAAAACCACTTGCTGGTAAATCTGGATCTTACAAAAGGGTATTTGAGTTCTCCATTTCTCGCTGATTATATAATGCATTACTCTCTTCTTGTTATTAAAAATCGTGAAGACCGGGCGCGGTGGCTCACGCCTGTCATCCCAGCACCTTGGGAGGCTGAGGTGGGTGGATCACGAGGTCGGGAGATCGAGACCATCCTGGCTAACAAGGTGAAACCCCGTCTCTACTAAGAATACAAAAAATTAGCTGGGTGTGGTGGCGGGCGTGAACCTGGGAGGTGAAGATTGCAGTGAGCCGAGATCGCGCCACTGCACTCCAGCCTGGGCGACAGAGCAAGACTCTGTCTCAAAAAAAAAAAAAAAAAGGAGCCCTTCCTAAGTTATTGTGATGGATACTGTAGGATGCATACGTGTCATGTCTCGGTGCCCCACCAGCCAGTCTCGGTAGACGGTGTCCTTTTATATGGATCAACAGGCAGTTTTTGCATTGATTATTTATCCACTTTCAGAGGTACTTGTGTAGAAGCAATGATGATGGAGGTTTTTTTTTAATGTTGACTTCCTATGCATTGCAACATATTTCAGTTGCAGGACATCCATGCATAATGCAATGGCCAATGCGATTACAGAAACTCAATCGACTGCTCATAACCTAGTGGACTGGAGCTATTTTCCCACTGCTCGTTAAACCTGATGATAATCACTGTTTTAATGAGCAAGTGCGGGTGGCATCCAACACACCTGTAAGTATTATAACAGTCCTTCATGGCCGGGCGCGGCGGCTCACACCTGTAATCCCAGCACTTTGGGAGGCCGAGACGGGCGGATCACGAGGTCAGGAGTTCCAGACCATCCTGGCTAACACGGTGAAACCCCCGTCTCTACTAAAAAATACAAAAACTAGCCAGGCGATGTGGCAGGCGCCTGTAGTCCCAGCTACTCGGGAGGCTGAGGCAGGAGAAGGGCGTGAACCCGGGAGGCGGAGCTTGCAGTGAGCTGAGATCCGGCCACTGCACTCCAGCCTGGGTGAAAGAGCGAGACTCCGTCTCAAAAAAAAAAAAAATGTCCTTCATGTCTAAATTGAACTTTCCCTTTGACAGTACAAACAACTCCATTACACTCTTTATAGGATATTTAATATTCTTCATAACTATCACCTACATTTAATATTCTTGATAACGAGTCGCCCACCAGGAACTCAGAAAATACTGTGAACAAAGAGAGCTCTTTTTTTTTTTTTTTGAGACGGAGTCTCTGTCGCCAGGCTGGAGTGCAGTGGTGCAATCTCGGCTCACTGCAAGCTCTGCCTCCCGGGTTCAAGAGATTCTCCTGCCTCAGTCTCCTGAGTGGCTGGGACTATAAGTGCACACAACCATGCTCAGCTAATTTTTGTATTTTTAGTAGAGACAGGGTTTCACCATGTTGGCCTGGTTTGTCTTGATCTCCTGACTTCGTGATCTCCCCCCTCCGCCTCCCAAAGTGCTGGGATATGAGATGGAGTCTTGCTCTGTCGCCCAGGCTGGAGTGCAATAGCATGATCTCGGCTCACTGCAACTTCCGCCTCCCGGGTTCAAGCCGTGCTCCTGCTTCGGACTCCCAAGTAGCTGAGATTACAGGCATGTGCCACCACGCCTGGCTAATTTTTGTAATTTTAGTAGAGACGGGGTTTTGCCATGTTGACCAGGCTGGTCTCGAACTCCTGACCTCAGGTGACCCACCCGCCTCGGCCTCCCACAGTGCTTTCCATTGAAATTTATTTCACCACAGGGATGATTCGGTACAGCCAAGTTGAGGAGACAGGCTCTGTCATGTGTAAAAACTCTCTTGGATTTTTGGAATACATTACAACGTTGTGATTTATTCCTTTACAAGAACGCTAATTTTCCAAGCCAGTAAATCAATCTTGGCAATTAACACTAATTACTGGCAATAATTATATCAGGTGAAAGCCAAGAATCACATCTTTCATACAAAAAAAAAAAAAAAAAAGCAGTGTATTTTAAATTCAAGTCGTTCTCACATTTTAGCATGCATCAGAATTCCCCAAAGACCGTCTCCTCGCCAACCCCTGCTCTCCAAAATTTGGGCTTAGCTGATCTGGAGGATGGTCTGAGAATGTGAGCATTCTTTTCTTTTTTCTTTTGAGATAGAATCTTGCTTCGTAGCCCAGGCTGGAGTGCAGTGGCATGGTCTTGGCTCACTGCAACCTCTGCCTTTTGAGCCTCGGTTGAAGCAATTCTCCTGCCTCAGCTTCCTGAGTAGCTGGGACTACAGGCATGCACCACCACGCCTGGCTAATTTTTGTATTTTTAGTAGAGACGGGGTTTCACCATGTTGGCCAGGCTGGTCTCAAACTCCTGACCTCAGGTGATCCACCCGCCTTAGCCTCCCAAAGTGCTGGGATGACAGGTGTGAGCCACCGTGCCCAGCCTAAGCATCTGCATTTCAAACAAGATCCCTGCTGATACTGATTTTTCTGGTCTAGGAAAGAGTCGTGTAAAAGCCCACTTTTCAACTGTGCCATCCCTTTTGGTAAACATTAAACAAAAAGAATTAAAGGAAGCCTTGTTGGCCAGGCACAGTGGCTCACAGCTGTAATCCCAGCGCTTTGGGAGGCCGAGGCAGGTGGATCACTTGAGGTCAGGAGTTCCAGCCCAGCTTGGCCAACATGGTGAAACCCCATCTACTGAAAATACAAAAAAACAAGTTAGCCTGGTGTGGTGGCACATACCTATAATCCCAACTACTGGGGGGGCTGAGGCAGGAGAATTGCTTGAAACCGGGAGGTGCAGGTTGCAGTCGGCTGAGATCCTGCTACTGCACTCCAGTCTGTGCAACAAAATACTAACATTAGCCAGGCATGGTGGCACGTGCCTAACATCTCAGCTACTTGGGAGGCTGAAGCAGGAGAATTGCTTGAACCCGGGAGGCGGACGTTGCAGTGGGCCAAGATCATGCCACTGCACTCCAGTCCCGCCTGGGTGACAGAGCAAGACTCTGTCTCAAAAAGAAAAAAACAAAAAACAAAAAAAAAACAAGAACAAAAACAAACAAAAACCAGTTAAAGGCTTGTTATTTGGTCTCCTAGAGGAAGACTCAAATAAAGAAAGCAGTTATCCCTACTTTTGGCGTGAGATTGTTTCCTGACAATCATTCCTAGTTTCATGACAATTATCTGTCTCTGTAACCATCAAGATGTTGTGTGATACTGTCAACATTTTTGTTTTAGAAAATAAAAGCCTCTGGCCGGGCGCGGTGGCTCATACCTGTAATCCCAGCACTTTGGGAGGCTGAGGCAGGTGAAGCACTTGAGGTCAGGAGTTCAAGACCAGTCTAGGCAACATAGCAAAACTCCATCTCTCTGCTAAAAATACAAAAATTAGCCAGGTGTGGTGGCGGACGCCTGTTATCCCAGCTACTCAGGTGGCTGAGGCAAGAGAATCACTTAAACCCGGGAGGCGGAGGTTGCAGTGAGCCGAGATGGTGCCACTGAACTCCAGTCTGGGCGATGGGTGTCTGTCCTCGTCCCCTCTTCTTATGAGGTGTCTTAGTCCATGTCAGGCTGCTATCACAGAATACCACAGACTGGGTGCATTGTACACCTCAGGGGATCAGCCTGCCTAGCCTCCCAAAGTGCTGGGATTACAGGTGTCAGCCACCACACCTGGCCAGCAACCCTTTAATTGTATCACAGACACCCTGTCTCAAAAAATATATGTGGAAGTATGTGTGCACACATTATACATCCTTTCGCATACTTTTACACTTGGTTATATTTATCTATCTTTCAACATATTCCTATATAAAGGAAAAAAATAGCCAAATATCAATGAATAGTTCTAGATTCTTGAGGAAGTGCCACACTGTCTTCCACAATGGCTGAACTAGATTACACTCCCACCAACCGTGTAAAAGTGGTCCTATTTCTCCACATCCTCTCCAGCACCTGTTGTTTCCTGACCTTTTTTTCTTTTGAGACGGAGTCTTGCTCTGTCACCCAGGCTGGGGTGCAGTGGCGCGATCTCGGCTCACTGCAAGCTCCGCCTCCCGGGTTCATGCCATTCTCCTGCCTCAGCCTCCCGAGTAGCTGGGACTACAGGCACCTGCCACCACGTACAGGCGCCCGCCACCTCGCCCGGCTAGTTTTTTGTATTTTTTAGTAGAGACGGGGTTTCACCGTGTTAGCCAGGATGGTCTCGATCTCCTGACCTCATGATCCACCTGCCTCAGCCTCCCAAAGTGCTGGGATTCCAGGCGTGAGCCGTTGCGCCCAGCCTGTTTCCTGACTTTTTAATGATGGCCATTCTAACTGGCGTGAGATGGTATCTCATTGTGGTTTTGATTTGCATTTCTCTAATGACCAGTGATGATGGGCATTTTCATACGTTTGTTGGCTGCATAAATGTCTTCTTTTGAGAAGTCTCTGTTCATATCATTTGCCCACTTTTTGATGGGGTTGTACATTCTACTATAAAGACACATGTACACATGTTTATTGTGGCACTATTCACAGTAGCAAAGACTTGGCATGCCTGGTCCTGCACACATTTCACATGCTAAGATGTAAAGGGAGAAAACCCACGAAAGTAAGGAAGTGAAGTAACCCCCTCGCTCCCGAGAGATCTTACGGCAGAGGTCCTAAAATCCCAATGCTTCTGTATGGCTGGCCCTAGCATGGCTCAGAGAACGCATGTGGCTGGTCCTGGTGTGGCTCAGAGAATCCACATGGCTGGTCCTAGTGTGGCTAAGAGAATCCACGTGGCTGGTACTAGTGTGGCTCAGAGAACCCTTGTGGCTGGTCCTAATGTGGCTCAGAGAAGCCTCGTGGCTGGTCCTAGTGTGGCTCAGAGAACCCTTGTGGCTGGTCCTAGTGTGGCTCAGAGAACCCTTGTGGCTGGTCCGAATGTGGCTCAGAGAAGCCTCGTGGCTGGTCCTAGTGTGGCTCAGAGAATCCATGTGGCTGGTCCTAGTGTGGCTCAGAGAAGCCTCGTGGCTGGTCCTAGTGTGGCTCTGAGAATCCACGTGGCAGGTACTAATGTGGCTCAGAGAACCCTCGTGGCTGGTCCTAATGCGGCTTACAGAATCCATGTGGCTGGTCTGAAAGTGGCTTAGAGAGCTCACATGGCTGGTCCTAGTGTGGCTCATAGAACCCACTTGTCTGGTTCTAATGTGGCTTAGACAACCCACGTGGCTGGTCCTAGTGTGACTCGGAGAACCCACGTGTCTGGTCTTAATGTGGCTTAGAGAATCCATGTGGCTGGTCCAAGGGTGGCTCAGAGTTCACATGGCTGGTCCTACTGTGGCTCCGAGAACCCACGTGGCTGGTCCTGGTGTGGCTGCGAGAATCCATGTGGCTGCCCTTAGTATGACTCAGAAAATCCATGTGTCTGGCCCTACTGTGGCTCCTAGAATCCATGTGGCTGGTCCTAGTGTGGCTGAGAGAATCCATTTGGCTGCCGTTAGTGTGATTCAGAGAATCCACGTGGCTGGCCCTAGTGTGGCTCAAAATTCACGTGGCTGGTTCTAGTGTGGCTCAGGAAATCCATGGTGGCTGGTTCTAGTGTGGCTCCTAGAATCCATGTGGCTGACCCTAGTGTGGCTCAGAGAATCCACGTGTCTGCCCTTAGTACAACTGAGAGAATCCACAGTGGCTGGTCCTAGTGTGGCTCAGAGAATCCACACCGATGTTCCTGACAGAACTCGGTGAAACCAAACCATCTGCAGGGCCACACTGCCTCTGGAGGCTCGAGGGAAGCATCCTTGCTATCAACCACAAATATCTGCGATCAATCACAAATATATTGGCTCTGGAGCACTGGGCACCTGATTGTATTCCGTAACTCCAGCCTGTACCCTGACAAATGTCAACTCAATTTGGGGCATGTTACTTCTTGAACATGAAGCCCCCACCTTCTACGACACGAGCAAGGTGATCGGTTCAATGCATCTATCCAAAGCCACTGACAGCTTGTCACTACGCACAATGGATAAGCACGTCAAAAAATAAAATGTGCTTCGGCCACGTGGTCTCACTGAATGTTAAGCTGGCAAACATCATCACTTATTAACTAGCGCGGGGTCTCCTCAAGTTGAATCCACTTGCCACACTGCATGGCCAGCAACGACTGACTTCAGTGTTTGAAATTCACGGCACGTAGCAGGGTTTCTATCACAGGGGCGTCCTCATGGATGCAGAAAGAATCACTGCTCTTTCTACTGTGGCCTTACCCACCATGTATTTTACTTTATTTTGTTTTATTTGAGACGGAGTCTCGCTCTGTCACCAGGCTGGAGTGCAGTGGCACGGTCTTGGCTCACTGCAACCTCCACCTCCCAGGTTCACGCGATTCTCCTGCCTCAGCCTCCCGAGTAGCTGGGAGGCTAATTTTGTATTTTCTTAAGTGAAGGCAGGGTTTCACCGTGTTATCCAGGCTGGTCTTGACCTCCTGACCTCAGGTGATCCTCCCGCCTCGGCCTCCCAAAGTGCTGGGATTACAAGCGTGAGCCACTGCGCCTGGCCGGAGATGGAGTCTTTAAAGAGGTGATTCAGGTAAAATGAGGTCTTAGGGTGGGTCCTGATCCAATGGGACTGAGGTCCTTATAAGAAGAGGAGATGAGGACACAGACACACACAGAGGGACAACCAAGGGAGGATACAGGGCAATGATGACATCTGCAAGCTCAGGAGAGAGGCCTCAGGAGGAACCAGCCCTGCCCACACCTGGATCT
>NC_045456.1:21977811-21981577 GCF_002776525.5 Piliocolobus tephrosceles | reverse complement strand
GGAACCAGCCCTGCCCACACCTGGATCTCAGACTTCCAGCCTCCAGGGCTGTGAGAGAATAATGTTTGTTGTTTATAATCTACCCAGTCTATGGTATTCGGGGTTAGCAACCTGAAATGGACTAAGACACCTCATAAGAAGAGGAAATGAGGACACAGACACACACATACACACGGATGACCCTGTGAGGACACAGGGAGAAGACAGCGTCTCCAAGCCCAGGAGAGAGACCTCAGGAGGAACCAGCCCTGCCCACACCTGGATCTCACACGTCCAGCCTCCAGGACTATGGGAGAATCAATGTCTGTTGTTTCTAAGCCGCCCAGTCTATGGTATTCTGTGATAGCAGCCTGAGATGGACTAAGGCATCTCATAAGAAGAGGAGATGAGGACACAGACACACACAGAGAGACGAGCCTGTGAGGACACAGGGAGAAGAAGGTGGTGTCCACGATCCAAGGAGAGAGGCCTCAGGAGGAGTCAGCCCCACCCACACCTTGATCTGGGGCCTCTAGCCTCCAGAACTGTGGGAGGATCAATGTCTGCTGTTTAAGCCACTGGGTCCGTGGTATTTTATTATGGCAGCCCCAGCAAAGCAATGTTCTCTCCTTCAAGAGGTCAGTCCGAAGGTACGAATTATGAAAAAGGGGCATATTTGGAAAGAGTCAGTGCCATCAACAGTGAAGTTTCCAGAAAGCTCAGAGGCGGCATCTGTTAACACTGTCATTGTCCTCTGCAGAGTAATCAAGCAGAAATGAAATGTGGCTCAGGTGAATGCCTGTCATCAATATTCATTTTACATAATCAAACTGCTGAAGCGAAAGAGGAGAACAGGAAAAGAAAAGCAGCGTGGGTCGAATTGTACGTCTCAAAAAAACTAGGGGGAACTGGCCGGGCGCGGTGGCTCACGCCTGTCATCCCAGCACTTTGGGAGGCCGAGGTGGGAGGATCACAAGGTCAGGAGATGGAGACCACCCTGGCCAACACGGTGACCCCCTGTCTCTACTAAAAATATAAAAAATTAGCCAGGCGCGGTGGCGCGTCCCTGTAATCCCAGCCACTCAGGAGGCTGAGGCAGGAGAATCACTTGAACCCAGGAGGTGGAGGTTGCAGTGAGCCGAGATCACACCACTGCACTCCAGCCTGGGTGACAGAGCAAGACCCTGTCTCAAAAAACTAAACTAAACTAAATAAATACACAAAAAATGTTAGAGCCGGCTCTGAGCTGGCTCTGGGTCTCAAGGCCTTTGACTCTGAAGTTCCTTGATCTGCTTTGTAATCTGTATTACTTTCCTGGCACACTGTCTGAACAAATGAGCACAGACTGGATGGTTCAAAGTCACAGAAATTGCTCCAGTGAATGGATGACTTCTGGAGACCAGAAGTCTGAAATTCAGGAGGGGACAGGGTCGTGCTCTCTCTGGGTGGTCTTCTAGGGGAGGATCCTTCCTGCCTCTCCCAGCTCCTGGGGGCTCCAGGCGTCCCTGGGCTTGTGGCCGCATCACTGCAGTGTCTGCCTCTGTCTCCACGTGGCCTTCTCCTCTGTGTCTGTGTCTCCTCTTCTGTGTCTTACAAGGGCACCTGTCATTGCATTTAGGGCCCTTCTTATATGTAGAATGAGGTCGGAATAGTTAACATCATGTGTTAACTTGACTGGATCATGGGGCGCCTCGATGTCTGATTGAACGTTACTCTAGGGTATCTGTGAGGGTGGATGGGAGGATCCTTCCTGCCTCTCCAAGTCCCTGGGGGCTCCAGACATCCCTGGCTGTGTGGCCGCATCACTCCAGTCTCTGCCTCCGTCTCCACGTGGCCTTCTCTGTATCTCTGTCTCCAAATTTTCTACTTCTTTTTCTTTCGAGACAGAGTTTCGCTCTTGTTGCCCAGGCTGGAATGCAATGGCGTGGTCCCAGCTCCACCTCCCGGGTTCAAGCAGTTCTCCTGCCTCAGCCTCCCGAGTCGCTGGGATTACAGCTGCGCACCGCCACGCCCAGCTAATTTTTTGTGTTTTTTAGTAGAGACAGGGTTTCATCCTATCGGTCAGGCTGGTCTCGAACTCCTGACCTCAGGTGATCCGCCCACCTTGGCCTCCCAAAGTGCTGGGGTGACAGGCGTGAGCCACTGCACCCGGCCATTTTCTACTTCTTGTAAGGCCACCCATCGTATCGGACTAAGGTCCATCCTAATGATCTCCTTTTCACTTCATTCCATCTACAAAGACTCTATTTCTAAATTAGGTCCCAGTTACAGGTATGTGGAGTTAGGATGTGGACATAACTCTTCAGATAACAGTTAATGGTGGTCAGGTGAGGTGGCTCATGCCCGTAATCCCAGCATTTTGGGAGACCACGGCAGGCAGATCACTTGAGGTCAGGAGTTTGATTCCAGCCTGGCCAACGTGGTGAAGCTCCGTTTCTAGTAAAAATACAGAAATTAGCTGGGTGTGGTGGTGCGTGCCTGTGATCTCAGCTACTCGGGAGGCTGAGGTGGGAGAATCATTGGAACCTGGGAGGCAGAGGTTGCAGTGAGCCGAGATCGCACCACTGCACTCCAGCCTGGGTAACAGAGTGAGACTTGTCTCTTTCCAAAAATAAAATAAAATAAGAGTGAATGGCCTATGAGCAATATCATCACAGTTTTTCTTTACTATCGAGGTGTTTTTATAGGAATGAAAACTCTTGTTAATTGCACTTGGTGATATATGCTTCCTCAGCTTTCTTAGGTGATAATGAGACTCAATTCTTATTAACGCTGCATGAATCCGCTTTGCAGCATCTAAATTGTTTAGGAAGTAGCTGTCATTTCTGTTGGGTGGGGTTGTTCTGGATGTGATCTGCTTATCTTCATTATGTAAAATAGAGATCACGGCCGGGCATGGTGGCTCACGCCTGTAATCCACGCACTTCGTCGGGAGGCCGACACGGGAGGCTCCTGAGGTCAGGAGTTCGAGACCAGCCTGGCCAACGTGGCGAAATCCTGTCTCTACTACAAGTAAAAAAATTAACTGGACGTGGTGGTGCGCGCCTGTGGTCCCAACTACTTTGGAGGCTGAGGCAGGACAATCACTCGGACCCGGGAGGCGGAGGCTGCAGTGAGCCAAGATCACACCACTGCACTCCAGCCTGGGGGACAGAGTGAGACTCCATCTCAAAAAGAAAAAAAAGAATAAATAAAACAGAGATTGCTTTGATAAACAACATCAACCCCAAAGTGCACTCTCAGAATAACAGACAGGCGGCCCTCCCCCAGTGCTGCACGAGGAAGGGGTGCTCCTGCGTGTCTTTGGTGAGCAGCAATACCTGCCGAGGAGGTCCCATTTCCCAGGTTCTCCATCCCATGCCTTGCCTTGCTCAGTGAGTCACGTCTGCAGCAAGTGCTGCTGGCTGTGCCTAGACTCCTCGTTCCCTCCTCCCTTCGGCCAGGCCCTCCTGTACAGCAGGCACCACACACATAGGTGGAGCCCCGAGTGGGTGTCACAGAAGCCTGGCCCTCAACGTGCCCAGCCCAGCCTGAGGCCTGGGGTTAGGGCAGCCGGTCACGGCAGGGCTGTTCTTGCCAGCGGGTTCCAGGCCAATCCTTCAGCATGGAGCCCCAGGCGGGAGGGCTACACAGTCCTACAGAGAGTCCTGAGCTGAGAAGAAGCCTGAGAAACACGCATTTCTTCCTCTGGGTGCTGTCACGCATCGGTGTGAAAACAGGAAATGCCCCAGCCAGCACACACCCCTCACCTGTGCACACGGGCACGCACACCACTCACCTGTGCACA
>NC_045456.1:21974858-21977711 GCF_002776525.5 Piliocolobus tephrosceles | reverse complement strand
CCCCTCACCTGTGCACACGGGCACGCACACCACTCACCTGTGCACACGGGCACTCATGCACCTTATCTGTGCACACTGGCATGCACCTCACCTGTGCACACCGGCACCACAGCTCACTTGTGCACACGGGCACACACACCTTACCTGTGTACACGGGCACACACCTGTGCACACTGGCACACACTCACCTCACCTGTGTACATGGGCACACACCCCTCACCTGTGCACATGGGCATGAATGCACCTCACCTGTGCATATTGGTACACACCTCACCTGTGCACAGGGGTACACACACCTCACCTGTGCACATGGGCATGCACACCTCACCTGTGCACACTGGCACGCACACACTTCACCTGTACACACAGGCATGCACACCTCACCTGTACACGGGGTACACACACCTGACCTGTACACACGGGCACACACACCTCACCTGTGCACATGGGCACGCACACCTCACCTGTGCACACTGGCACGCACACACTTCACCTGTACACACAGGCATGCACACCTCACCTATACACGGGGTACACACACCTGACCTGTACACACGGGCACACACACCTCACCTGTGCACATGGGCACGCACACCTCACCTGTACACACGGGCATGCACACCTCACCTGTGCACACTGGCACGCACATACTTCACCTTGCACACTGGCACGTATACCTCACCTGTACATATGGGCATGCACACCTCACCTATGCACATGGGCATGCACACCTCACTTGTACACACTGCCACGTGCACATGCCCTTGCTTCTTCACAGCACTAGGAAGGAGAAGCAGCCCCTCCTGGCCACAGGCCCTGCTCTCCATGTCATCCTCTCACCTGCCCTTCCCTGCACAGCCCGGGGCTTCCTCAGCTGCCCAGAGAAGACGAAGTCCTGGCCAGCGACGCTTCTTCCCTCCCACGACCGGCAGGGTTCACACTTTATGCAGGATCCCATCGAGGCCGTCTCCCTCATCCCACACCCTTCAGCAGAGAGGCTCACAGGCACAAGAGCTCAATCTGACAAAACAGATGGGCCAAGGTATCCTAGGAGGCCCCCACGGCCCTCCCTTCCTTCCATCCTGCCCCTCACTGTGCAGGGAAATGAAAACTGTTAGGAGCTGGCAGGGCCTGTGCCCCTGGGCTCACCTCTTCACAGTCCTGAGGGTACTCCAGGGCCGGGGGATGGGGAGGACGCCCACCCTGCTGTACATTCCAGAGGCTGGCCCCAAAATCTGGTGCTGGCATGGCCAAGCAGCCAGGTCTTTCCGACTGTGGCGTTAACACTTTGTGATCCTTGGGCTGCAGAGAAATGCAAAGGCAGTTCCTACTGTGTGCTCTGAGTGTTTCCGTCTCCAAATTCCTACACGGAAATCCTCATCCCCAGTGAGATGGCGTTAGGAGGTGCGGCCCTTGGGAGGTGATGAGGTCACATGGCGGAGACTCAAGAAGGGAACCAGTGCCCTTATAAAAGGGACTCCAGAGAGCTTCCTCGCCCCTTCCACAGCCTGACGACACAGCGAGAAGGTGTCGTCTGTGAACCAGGAAGTGGGTTCTCGCCAGAACCTGGCACACTTCCATCTTGGACTTCCAGCCTCCAGGACCGTGAAACGTAAATGTGTGCTGTTCATAAGCCACCCAGACTATGGAATTTTTCTTTTTTTTTTTTTTTTTGAGATGGAGTTTTGCTGTTGTGGCTCAGGCTGGAGTGCAGTGCCACGATCTTGGCTCACCACAACCTCCGCCTCCCGAGTTCAAGCGATTCTCCTGCCTCAGCCTCCCAAGTAGCTGGGACCACAGGCATGTGCCACCATGCCTGGCCAATGTTGTATTTTTAGTGGAGAACGGGTTTTACCATGTTGGCCAGGCTGGTCTTGAACTCCTGACCTCAGGTGATCCACCTGCCTCAGCCTCCCAAACTGCTGGGATTACAGGTGTGAGCCATCGCGCTCGGCCTGCTGGAATTTTTCTTATATCAGCTTAAACAAACTTAAGATGATTATTCCCATAGAGGAATTGTTTTTATCCTTAAGGCCGGGTTAGGAGGAATTCACGACAGAGACCTGTTGATGGACAGACAGTACACTACGTGTCTCGACAGAAGTCCACACCAATGCCGCCTGCAGATGTAGTGCCTGACATTCCCATGGGGGGCACAACGGAAGGTTTAAATATATCTGTTATCCTTTTCTATGTCTGACCTCTGTGTTTCTTGTCCCTTCTAAAAACTAAAATAACAATACCATGGCACACTGCTAAGTCTACCAAGGACAGCAAATGGCTGGGGTTGTACATATCCCAGAACACCGCACCCAGAGCACCTGTGCCCAGCAGACACAGAGAGCACCGTGCCCAGAGCATGATGCTCAGGAGATGCAGGGAGCACTGTCCCCAGAGCACCCATGCCCAGCAGACGCAGGGAGCACTATGCCCTGAACACCAGTGTGCAGCAAATGCAGGGGGTCCTGTGCCCACAGCATCCGTGCCAAGCAGACTCCAGGGAGCACCGTAGCCAAAGCACCTGTGCCCAGCAGATGCAGGGAGCATCAGTGCTCAGCCAACGCAGGGAGCACTGTCCCCAGAGCACCAGTGTCCAGCAGATACAGGGAGCCCTGTCCCCAGAGCACCAATGCTCAGAAGACACAGGGAGCACAGCGTCCAGCAGACACAGGGAGCCCTGTCCCCAGAGCACCAGTGCACAGCAGACGCAGGGAGCACAATCCCCAGAGTACCAATGCTCAGGAAAGGCAGGGAGCACTGTCCCCGCTCCCAGAGCACCAGTGCACAGCAGACGCAGGGAGCACTCTCCCCAGAGCACCAGTGCACAGCAGACGCAGGGAGCACAGTCCCCAG
>NC_045456.1:21974379-21974848 GCF_002776525.5 Piliocolobus tephrosceles | reverse complement strand
ACAGTCCCCAGAGCACCAGTGCACAGCAGACGCAGGGAGCACAGTCCTCAGAGCACCAGTGCACAGCAGACGCAGGGAGCCCTGTCCCCAGAGCACCAGTGTCCAGCAGATACCGGGCGCACCACGCCCCACAGACAGAGGGAGATGAGTAACCTTTAACCCACCTGGGATGCTGTTATGATTATTCACAGGGCGCACCCACCTGCTCTGAAGGTCGTCCATGTTCAGCTCAGCGACGTAATGGGTGGCGGAGGAGACGGTGACCACCCTCGCACTGTGGCCAGGGGACCCGGACTCTCTCAGCATATCCAGGAGAAGGTTGGTCAGCAGGAAGTGCCCCAGGTAGTTCAGGCCGAAATGTTCTTCGAATCCATCTCTGGTTTTCCTCTGAGGGACCATCATCACCCCAGCTGGACAAAAGAGAGAATCAGAAGGAGTTAGACTGGGGAGACGGTGGGGAAATCTCACA
>NC_045456.1:21963161-21974369 GCF_002776525.5 Piliocolobus tephrosceles | reverse complement strand
GGAGACGGTGGGGAAATCTCACAGACGGATTCCTGGGAGAATATCAGGAGTTAGACTGGGGAGATGTGGGGAAATCTCACAGATGGATTCCTGGGAGAATATCAGAAGGAGTTAGACTGGGGAGACGGTGGAGAAATCTCACAGACGGATTCCTGGGAGAATATCAGAAGGAGTTAGACTGGGGAGATGCGGAGAAATCTCACAGACGGATTCCTGGGATGCGCAAATGGGCCAGGACATTGGAGGGTGGGGTGTAGAGCTGGCGGCCATGTCTTCCTCCTGGGCCTCTGTCTCCTGCTTTAGGTGTGGTGGGGAAGATTCTAGAAGATCACTGAAGTCCCTTCCTACCTTCTGTCTCTGCACCTCTGTGCCTTGACTTTAAAAATAACCACAGGCGGGGTGCGGTGGCTCACGCCTGTCACCCCAGCACTTTGGGAGGCCGAGGCGGGTGGATCACCTGAGGTCAGGAGTTCAAGACCATCCTGACCAACATGGTGAAACCACGTCTCTACCAAAAAAATACAAAATTAGCCAAGCGTCATGGCAGGTGTCTGTAATCCCAGCTACTCAAGAGGCTGAGGCAGGAGAATGGCTTGAACCTGGAAGGTGGAAGTTACAGTGAGCCGAGATCACGCCACTGCACTCCAGCCTGACAACAGAGCGAGACTCTGTCTCAAAAATAAATAAAGAAAAATAATAACCATAATGATAACACAGCAACACACACAAGAGAGTGAGAATCTTCCAAGTCAGCAAAGGGGGTCCTCTGGACAATTAATTATTCTGGGTGGCCGGATGCGGTGGCTCATACATGTAATCCCAGCGTTTGGGTAGGTGAGTAGGGGAGATCGCTTGAGGTCAGGAGTTTGAGATCAGTCTGGGCACCATAGTGAAACCCTGTCTTTACCAAAAATAAAAAAAAATAGCTGGGTGTGGTGGTGCGTGCCTGTAGTCCCAGCTACTTGGGGAGGCTGAGGTGGGAGGATTGCTTGAGGCCAAGAGGCGGAGGTTGCAGTGAGCTGAGATAGTGCCATTGCACCCCAGCCTGGGCAACAGACATCTTGTCTCTCCCCCGCCCCCACAAAAAAAGAATTCTGGACAAGAATAGCTGCTATGGCAGCCCCCCTTCACTGAGTGTCCCACAAACAAATTGCTCAGATGTCCTTTGAGAAATGCTGACCTCAGTATAAACATGGCCTGTCCTCACCCCTAGACCACAGGGCAGCCCTGTCGGTCACAATTCTATAAACATCATCACCACCGCAGGTTCTGTGCTTGACACGTTCTATCTCCCAGGCACAGAACACCCCCACCCCTGTCAGGCCAACCCCGGCTGAGTGCCTGCTCCCCAGTCCTTGCTGTGGGGGCCTGACCTCAAACGTTACTTGTCCTAGAAACACACACGAACTGTATCATCTTGTACTTAGAGCAGACCAGCTCACTTGGGTATTAATGCCAATGTGTATACGTATTTATATGTACATGGATAACGTAGATGTGTATACACAGGCATGTTATACATGTATCTGGAATTCTGTGTGTATGTACACGTAAACTGTACATGCAAATACACGCGCATATATTCATATACATATATGCATACGCATTTGTGTGTGTGTTTATATAGGTATACAAGGGTATATAACTGCATATACGCACAATTCAAAGATATATACATATAGAGATGTATGTTGGCATATACATACATGTGTTCACGTTTACATGCAGATGTGAATTTTCAAATGCCTACAAATTTGTGCACATTTTATTTTACATATGTTGTATGCACAAGTGCGTATGAGTTTGCATGTGTCCACATTTATTCCCATGTATATACACGTACATACACATTTACATCTTTGCATGTGTATCTGCATATAGTGTATGTATATATTACATGTTTCCATTTGAATTGTATGATCGCAAGTATTTGCATATGCTCATATACCTACATACACACAACGTCTGTCATTATTTGTACATTGGAACGTCTACATGTATTGCGTGCATGAACATGCACTTTGATTGATCTGTGGAATCCCGTAGTTTTTGCATTTGTGCACACATTTGCATTTGCAAATGCATTTGAGGTGTATGATTAATATACACACACACAAATCCATTTGCATATGGACACGTGTTTGTGTTCAAAACGTATTTCAATATGGAGCTATATTGATATTTGTAGATCTGTTTCTCTATTTGTATATCTATGTGTTTGCATCTGCATGTGTACATACATATTTTTCTATGTATAGGCATTTGTATATGTGCTTGTGTTTGTGTGTATTTTATATGGTGCTAGCTATACATATATATAGGTCTAGCATTTCTCTAAGTATTTGTATATGTACATCTGCATAGTGTACATCTTTTTCTCTGCATATGCATTTGTATATGTGCTTGTGTTTGTGTGTATTTCATATGGAGCTATCTATACATATATGTAGGTCTAACATTTCTCTATGTGTTTGTGTATGTAGAGGTGTATCTGTAAGTGTATGTATTTTTTGAGGTATATGCATTTGTATATGTGCTTGCTTTGTGTGTGTTGTAGTATCCGTACATATTTGTGTCTCTGTACGTGGACCCATTTCCCTATGAATTCTCCGATGTGTGTGCACTTGTGTACATGCCTGTGTTTGTGCACACAATCTTTCCAGTTGTATTTTACGAACACTCAAAACCAAAGCTGGCTCCTCCCAGACAGCATTCCCAAGAACCAAGCAGGAGCCACATGGCCTTATCGACCCAGCTGTGGAAGACCTACAGAGTTGCCACCGCTGCCCCATTCTAGGAATTACAAGACAGGTAATGAGGACAGCCGAGATCCAAGAGAGGGAGCAGGGACTCCAGCTCCCAAAGAGACGAGTGTGAAAAGAATGTGCAGGCCTGTTTTACAGCCTCTCGAACCCGCCTTTCAGAACTTTGGGTGCACAGTCCGCACTGAGCGCCCACAAAAGACGCAGCAGTGGGTCCCACGGCTTTACACGTCCCTGGCCCCCGTGGAGGCTGGACAACTGTGAGGTCCTTGAGGAAGAACCAACGTCTTATTCTGGCTGTAGCCTCCACAGTGCAAGTATAGCGCTTTGGGTACAGCAAGGGGAAAATAAAAAGTAAACGCAGATGGAGGTCGATTGCTGCTTTGGAGAGGTGAAGCCAGCTGGACTTCCTGGGTCCGGTGGGGACTTGGAGAACTTTTCTGTCTAGCTAAAGGATTGTGAACGCACCAATCAGCACTCTGTAAAATGGACCAATCAGCAGGATGTGGGCGGGGCCAAACGAGGGAATAAAAGATAACCACCTAGCAGGCAGCGGCCCCCAGGTCACCTTCCACGCCCTGGAAGCTCTGTTCTTTCCCTCTTCACAATACATCTTGCTGCTGCTCCCTCCTTGGGTCCGCACCACCGTTATGAGCTGTAACACTGTGAAGGTCTGCGGCTTCACTCCTGAAGTCAGCCAGACCGAGAACCCACCAGAAGGAATAAATTCTGGGCATACTTTCACAGAGGATGGTGGCAGGGGACGGGACCGCCATGCCACTCCGGGCCTGTGGCCTGCCGAAATTCTCGGGGAAATGACCAGACAGTTCAGCTGCAGTCCTTGCTTCTCACCTGCACACACGTTCCAGCCAGAGGCAGTGCTTCTCCCCTCCTACGTGAATATCTAGCTCTCAAAAAAAAAAAACAAGTTCCAGGATATGGAGAACTTATTCCCTGAGCTTATGCCTGTAAAACAACAGGAGTATAAACCAACCGGGAGGGGTCCAGTATCAATCAATCACAAGACACACGTGTATTAAACATTCAACACTCCTACAGTCCTCAAAGCCCATCTAACAAAACACCTCTGAGAAGCACGTCAGAGCTCACCTTAGGAGTTATCCAGAGAAAAAGCCCGGCCCGGTGGGTCATGCCTGTAATCCTCCCAGCACTTTAGGAGGGCAAAGCAGGTGGATCACCTGAGGTCAGGAGTTCGAGACCAGCTTGGCCAACATGGTGAAACCCTGTCTCTACTAAAAATACAAAAAAGCCAGGCACGATGGCAGGCGCCTGTAAGTAATCTCAGCTACTCAGGAGGCTGAGGCAGGAGAATCACTTGAACCTGGGAGGCAGAGGTTGCAGTGAGCTGAGATCACACCACTGCACTCCAGCCTGGGTGACAGAATGAGACTCTGTCTCAAAAACAAACAAACAAAAACCGACAACAAAAAAACAAAAACACCATAATAGGTTGCTGTGGGCGGACGGGAAGCTTTGCATTTTGATGAACTATAAACATCTCTTTCACGATGCCATTTTCCTCATATTTTATTTGATGTGAAGAATCTGGAGACACACAGCTGAATCTGTGCCTGACGTGTCATCAATTCCCAGCTTAGGACAACAGAGCTCATCGTGAACACCTGGCTTATGCAGGCATCATTTTGAAAGGCAGCTTCGGGGGGCTATAAAGCAGGCCTGAAAATTCTCTTGACAGTCGTCTCTTTGGGAGCTAGAGCGTATGCCCCCTCCCGTGAATCTCGGTCATGCTCATTAAAACTTTTTTGTTCATTCTTCCGTAGAATGCCACAGTGGTGTAAACACTGCATGACTTTCAAAGTTGGGTCAATAAGGTCACGTGCCCCCTGCTTGGTTCTTGGGAATCAGGTGCCAGGCTGTACCCGCTTCCTACCACCAGAGAAAGCCATCCTGCACATCCAACCTGCTCAAGCCTTCAGATAGTCAGCCCCAGCTGCAGCCTCACAGGACACCCCCAGGCAGAGCTGCCCACATTCCTGTGCCCCGAAAATAAGTGAATTAGTACAAACTGTATAGAAAACGGCATGGAGGTTCCTCAAAGAACTAAAAGCAGATCATTTGCTCGATCCAGCAATCCCACTCCTGGGTATCTACCCAAAGGAAAAGAAGTCCTTATATTGAAAAGACGCCTGCAGGCCAGGCACGATGGCTCACGCCTGTCATCCCAGCACTTTGGGAGGCCGAGGCGGGCGGATCGCCTGAGGTCAGGAGTTCCAGACCAGTCTGGCCAACATGGCGAAACCGCATCTCTACTAAAAATACAAAAGTTAGCCAGGTGTGGTGGTGCATACCTGTAACCCCAGCTGCCTGGAAGGTTGAGGTAGGAGAATGGCTTGAACCTGGGAGGCGGAGGTTGCAGTGAGCCGAGATTGCACCACTGCACTCCAGCCTCGGTGACAGAGTGAGACTCTCTCTCAAGAATAAATAAATACATAAAATAATCAAACAAAACAAAAAAAACGTATGCCTGCACCTGTTTCTTGCGGCACAACTCACAGTTGCAAACAAACGGAATCAAGCTAAGTACCATGGAGTACTGGATAAAGAAAATGGAATGGAATACTGCTGAGCCATCAAAAAGAACGGAATCATGTCTTTGACAGTGACTTGGATAGAACTGGAGGTTCTTACCCTATGTGGACTCACTCCAGAACAGAAAAGCAAATACCAGACGTTCTCCCTTCTAAGTGGGCGCGAAGCTCTGGGCATGCTTCTGGCACGGAGGGGCGTATGGAATACATGTTAGAACCTGAGGGTGGGGCGGTGACTGAACCTGTCACCCAGGAAACAGCCATGGTACCCAACAGGTGGTTTTTCATCCCCTGCCTCCCTCCCCCTACTTTCTAGCAGCCAAAAGTTTCTGCTCTTCCCATCTTCGTGTCCATCAGTACCCGCTGTGTACGTTCCAGGTGTAAGTCAGAACATGCAGTGTTTGCTTTTCTGTTTCTGTGCACGTTCTCTTAGGACAATGGCTTGCAGCTCTGAGCAAATTCTTGGTGACAACAGCGTTGCTGGGAAGGGATCCTTCCCAAGAGCAGAGGGGACAGTGCTGCTGTGCAGGCAGGTGATGACCTGTGCTCCAGAGGAATCCGAGCCATGCTAGGGACTCGCCTGGCGGGTAAGCTGTGTGCGAATTCCTGCACTGTGGTGAACGCGCCAGGCACGCGCAGGGGCCCTGGATGCTGGTAATTCACCATTAGTGAGGTGCTGAGAGTAATTACATTTATTTCTATTTTATTATTATTATTACTTTTTTTTTTTGAGGCAGACTCTTGCTCTGTCGCCCAGACTGGAGTGCAATGGCATGATCTCGGCTCACTGCAACCCCTGCCTCCTGGGTTCGAGTCCTTCTCCTGCCACAGCCAAGTACTTCTGGTTACAGGCGCCTGTCCCGATGTGCAGCTATCTTTTGTACTTTTAGTAGGGACAGGGTTTCACCATGTTGGCCAGGCTGCTCTTGAACTCCTAACCTCAAGTGATCCTCCCGCCTCGGCCTCCCAAAGTGCTGGGACTACAGGTGTGAGCCACTGCACCCAGCCCGACTATTATTATCATGTTTTTGGAGACAGTCTCGCTCTGTCAACCAGGCTGGAGTGCAGTGCATCTGTATTTTATTTTTTATGGCATTTTTTTTGAGACAGAGTCTTAATCTGTCACCCAGGCTGGAGTGCAATGGGTTGATCTCGGCTCACCGCAACCTCCACCTCCTGGGTTCAAGTGATTCTCCTGCCTCAGCCTCCCAAGTAGCTGGGATGACAGGTGTGCACCACAAAGCCCAGCTAATTTTTTTTTTTTTTTTGTATTTTTGGTAGAGAAGGGGTTTTGTCATGCTGACCAGTCTGGTCTCGAACTCCTGATCCGTAGTGATCCACCCGCCTCGGCCTCCCAAAGTGCTGGAATTGCAGGTGTGAGCCACCGCGCCCAGCCATGCATCCATATTTCCAACCACAGTGTCATGGAGACGTTTCTAGGCAGCACACACACCTCAAACGCTGATTATTTACGGAACACAAGCCTGACAGATGCTGAAGGAGAAATTGTTTTGCTGTTGAGTTCTTTGCCAACGGCGTTAGGTATTAATTTTCCTCTTCCTCTGTAAGCAGAGCGCTGAAAGACCAGATTGGTGCCAGGTAGAGAGAGGGGATGGGTGCCTGAGACGCCTCTTAGGAGAGGACGTTATCCTGGCCCAGGAAGAGATGATGGGGCCCCAGAGGACAGACAGACACAAGTCAGAAATGCAGAACTGAGTGTCAGTTAGACAATCGATGGCAAATTCAAATGCCTGTAGGCTTTTGTACGTGTTTTAAATTTTCCATCATCATTTTTTTTTGGCATCAATACAATTCTATTTATTTATTTTTGTCAAGTAATGTTTTTCTTTTAAATCAAAGGAATGTAGAAAAAAGGTGCACAGGGCTGGGCACGGTGACTCACACCTGTAATTCCAGCACTCTGGGAGGCCGAGGCAGGCGGATCACCTGAGGTCAGGAGTTTGAGACCAGCCAGGCCAACTTGGTGAAACCCCATCTCTACTAAAAATACAAAATAAAAAAAATTGCTGGGCGTGGTGGCAGGCACCTGTAATCTCAGCTACTTGGGAGGCTGAGACAGGAGAATTGCTGGAACCTGGGAGGTGGAGGTTGCCGTGAGCCGAGATCATGCTACTGCACTCCAACCCCAGCTGACAACAGCAAAACTCCGTCTCAAAAAACATATAGGTGCAGAGATCATGAGGGAAATCTCAATGCAATCATACAAAGTGAGCACTCCCCCATCTCAGGGAACTGCCTCCCACATCTGCACCCCATAAGCCCTTTTCTGACCCAAAATTAATTATCACATTCCCCTGAGGTAACTATGATTCCAATTTCTATTACCATAGATTTAATTTGCCTGTTTTTTCCGGGAGGCGGAGGTTGCAGTGAGAAGAGGTTGTGCCACTGCACTCCAGCCTGGGAAATTTAAAAAAATAAAAAAATAGGCTGGGCGCGGTGGCTCAAGCCTGTAATCCCAGCACTTTGGGAGGCCGAGACGGGCGGATCACGAGGTCAGGAGATCGAGACCATCCTGGCTAACACGGTGAAACCCCGTCTCTACTAAAAAAAATACAAAAAACTAGCCGGTCGAGGTGGCGGGCGCCTGTAGTCCCAGCTACTCGGGAGGCTGAGGCAGGAGAATGGCGTAAACCTGGGAGGCAGAGCTTGCAGTGAGCTGAGATCCAGCCACTGCACTCCAGCCCGGGCGACAGAGCCAGACTCTGTCCGAAACGAAATGAAATGAAATGAAACGAAATGAAATGAAATGAAATGAAATGAAATGAAATGAAATGAAATGAAATGAAATAGAATAAAATAAAATAATAAATAAAATAATAATTTGCCTGTTTTTTTTAATTTTTATTATTTTATTTTATTTTATTTTTTGAATACGGATCTCGCTCTGCCGCTAGGCTGGAATGCAGTGGCACAATCTCAGCTCACTGCAGCCTCCGCCTCCTGGGTTCCAGCAATTCTCCTGCCTAAACTCCTGAGTAGCTGGGATTACAGGTGCCCGCCACCACACCCAGCTAATTTTTGTATTTTTAGTAGAGATGGGATTTCACTGTGTTGGCCAGGGTGGTCTCGAACTCCTTACCTCGTGATCCATCCACATCGGCCTCCCAAAGTGCTGGGATTACAGGCGTGAGCCACCGTGCCTGGCCTGTTTCTTAAAATTTCAGCAGCTTTTGAAACCAGTGGTTTTTGGCTACATGGATACATTCTTTTGTGGTGAGTTCTGAGATTCTGGTGCACAAGCTTGAATCATCAGTGAATATACTGGGGTTTCACTGCGATTTTTGTAAGGAATAAAAAAATCCCGTGGCTACATCAGTGTATCGGGTGTGCCATCCATGTTATGAGCATCCACGGAATCTGTCTCTTCACCAACTCAAAGGTGGAGAATACACAATAAAACTATTATTCACTGATATGCCAATTCAAAGGTGGAAAATACGCAACAAAATTATCGTTCACTGATCTGCCAATTCAAAGGTGGAAAATACGCAACAAAATTATTGTTCAGTGATCTGCCAATTCAAAGGTGGAAAATACGTAATAAAATTATCGTTCATTGATCTGCCAATTCAAAGGTGGAAAATACGCAATAAAATTATCTTTCATTGATCTGCGAATTGAAAGGTGGAAAATACGCAATAAAATTATTGCTCATTGATCTGCCAATTCAAAGGTGGAAAATACGCAATAAAATTATGTTTCATTGATCTGCGAATTGAAAGGTGGAAAATACGCAATAAAATTATCGCTCATTGATCTGCCAATTCAAAGGTGGAAAATACACAATAAAATTATCGCTCATTGATCTGACAATTGAAAGGTGGAAAATACACAGTAAAATTATCGTTCATTGATCTGCCAATTCAAAGGTGGAAAATAGACAATAAAATTATTCTTCACTGATCTGCCGATTGAAAGGTGGAAAATAAACTGTAAAATTATCGTTCATTGATCTGCCAATTGAAAGGTAGAAAATGAACAATGAAACTATCATTCATTGGTCCGTGCCCCTCATGTCATTTTCCTGAGGCGTGGACGCTCAGGGTGACAATCCCATGTTGTACCTCCAGCGGTGAACGCAGGTGAGGTGTGTACTGAGCAGGGGAGGAGAAGGGAGGGTTCTGTGCTTGGAGAAGAAAGGAAGAGTGGTGGGGATGAAGGCAGGCAGAGAGAGAGAGAGGAGAGGAGGGAGAGGCGGAGGGCAGAGAGGAGAGGACGTGAGAAGGAGGGGGGGAGGAGAGACAGAAAGAGATGGAGGGAACAGGGAGAGAGAGGGAGGGCAAATGAGAGGGAGAGAGAAGGAGAGGGAGGACCTGGAGGGGAGACAGAGACAGAGAGAAAGACAGGGAGAGAAGGAAGGCAAGGAGAGAGGAGGAGAGACGGGGAGGAGGAGAAGGAAGGGAAGAGAAAGGAGATAGAGGAGGAGAAGAGGGAGGGCGTGAGACAGGGAAACAGAAAGGGAGAGAGGGAAGAAAAGAGGAGAGGGGGAGAAGAACGGAGAAGGAGGGAGGGAGAGAGGGAGAAAGGCCGAGAGACAGAAGAGGGGACAAAGAGGGAGAGAGAGAGGGAGGGAGAGGGAGGGAGAGGGAGGGGACAGAGGGAGAAGGGGTGAGGGAGAGAAGAGGGAGAAAGAGGGAGACAGGGAGGGAGAGAGAGAAGAAAGAGGGGAGAGAGACGAAGGGAGAAACAGAGAGAGGGAGGGAGAGAGACAGGGATAAAGGGAGACAGAGGAGAGAGAAGGGCAGAGAGACAGGGAGGGAGGAGAGAGGTCAAGAGCAAAACAGAAGAGGGGACAGGGGTGGGTTGAGGACAGAGACAGAAAAAGCAAAAAGGAGAGGAAAACCCAGACAGTGAAGAGGTAGAAAGAGAGAATGACAGAGAGACAGGAGGAGAAGGAGGACAGAGACAGAGAGTTACAGAGAGAGAGACAGAGGATAAAAGCATTTGAGTAAGCGAAAAACCACTGCTTCTCAACCGACTTCCTAGAATCTGGGGAGGGCCGTGGGAAGGATGGAGCCAGCCCAGGGAGGCCATGGGACGGACGCCCTGAACATCCAGCCTTCTCTGGCAGGAAACAGCCTGCCGCACAGTCACAGCAGACCACATCCCATGCTGCTGCCCACACCAACACTAAAGAACATCCAAATGCTTCCTGCTCACAGGAGGCGCCACCGGGAGAGGCAGAGGAAGCCACTACAGAACAGAAAGCTACGCTATCCACAGGAGAGCAGCTCTGGAAGAGAAGCCAACAGAAGGCACGCAGAATAACTGGTCTACACCTATGCAGACTCAACAATCCGCTGACGCTTGCATGAGCCGTGACGCGACACTTTCCGTCTTCCCAGGAGGGAGACCAGATGACTGCGGAGCCCGATTCACATAGAAACTGCCAGGTGCCCACAAAGACAGGAGATGGCTGCTGTTCAGGTGTCTGCCCACCAAAAAGTGGGTCCTCAGTGAGGACTGCCTCCGTTGCACCTCAGTCTTCCGTTGATACAAAACTGCACACCTGGGCCTCCCCTGAATGAATCTTCCTTAACTCTCATGGGTCTTCTAGGTGCCCTGTGCCCATCTGCTCATTTCAATGAACTCAATGGAATTCATTCATTCATTTGATTTCATTCACTCCATTTCATTCATTCATTCGCATCATTTGAATTCATTCATTCCTTTGAATTCATTCATTCACTCCTTTGAATTCATTCCTTTGCATTCATTCGTTCCTTTGAATTCATTTGTTCATTCATTTGAATTCATTCCTTTGAATTTATTCATTCAGTCATTTGAATTCATTCATACCTTTGAATTCACTTGTTCCTCTGAATTCATTTGTTCATTCATTTGAATTCATT
>NC_045456.1:21958912-21963151 GCF_002776525.5 Piliocolobus tephrosceles | reverse complement strand
ATTCATTCATTCCTTTGCATTTATTCATTCAGTCCTTTGAATTCATTTGTTCATTCATTTCAATTCATTCATTCAAATTCCCTCATATGAAATCATTGATTCATTCCTTTGAATTTTTTCATTCCTTTGAATTAATTAATTCATTCCTTTGAATTCTCTGGTTCCTTTCAATTGATTTGTTCCTTTCAATTCATTTGTTCATTCATTTGGATTCATTCATTCATTAGAATTCATTCATTTGAATTCATTTGTTCATTGCTTTGAATTCATTCATCATTTGCCTTCAGTCATTCCTCTGAATTCATTCATTCATTTGAATTCTTTCAGTCCTTCAAATTCATTCACTCATTCAAATGAATGAGTGAATGAATGGGTAAATGAAGAACTGTACCAAAAACCAGAGTCTGTAGGTCTCTGGCCAGGCAAAAATCATTGTTATTTTTCAGGGTCACCCTGTACCATGGACGTATTTTGTGGGGAAAAGAAAGAGATCAGCCTGTTACTGTGTCTATATAGAAGGAAGTAGACATAAGAGACTCCATTTGGCTCTGTATTTGAGATGCTGTTAATCTCAAACTACTTTGAGATTACTTTGTCCTTGCAAGAGACATGTGCGAAGGTGATTTAAGGTTAAAAGGATATTGGGCTGTGCAGGATGTGTCTTTGTTAAACAAGTACCTGAAGGCAGCTTGCTGATTAAGAATCCTGCCCCTCCCTGGGATTGGAACATCTCTGGGTAATACCCATTGTGTGCCTTGTTTACTGAGTAAGGAGAAAACGCCTTTAGGAATAAGGTGGGACTTGCTGGAATAAGGTGGGGCTTGCTGGAGCAATACTGCTAAAAGGTTTATGGAGATGTCGCATATACATCTCAAGGCACAGCTTTTTCCTTTAAACTTATTCATGTTACAGGGATTTTTGTTCTTATGTCTTACTGCCGATTTCCTCCCCACAATGATCCTATTTTCTAGCCACTCCCTTATCTTTTAGATGGTAAAGTTAATTATCAATAAATACTAAGGGAACTCAGAGGCCGGTGCCAGTGTGGGTCCTCTGAAAACACAGCACTGGCCCCCTGGGCCCTGCTTTTCTTTCTCTATACCTTGTCTCTGTGTCTTTATTTCTTCTCTCAAGTCTCTCGTCCCACCTAACGAGAAGCACCCACAGGTGTGGAGGGGCAGGCCACCCCTTCAGTATTTCTTTAGTGGTAGGGAAAATAAGGCTTAGTAATTCTTTATCTCGGAAAGAAATTCATCCATTAGAGTTATGGGAAGATGTCTGACAAGGATAAATCTATAAATCCACTGCAGTTGTTAAAAATCTATCAATTTTCAGACATGGGGATGGGAAGCTGCATAAATACAATTTTACAGTGAATAAACCACACATACTGGCTCTGCAGGAGGTCTGTTATTGATTTATTCTTGTGCTTGATAAATCATCACGTTGCCCCTGGGCTTCTCCCAGCAGCCAGATTTCAACCCGCTAGAAAATGAAAAAATATTCTACATCTGAAGTATTTCATGTTTGCGAAACCTTGACTGCTGTCTCTAAGAATAAAAAAGAAAAGCACAAAGTGTAGCTCCTTCTTGCCTTGGAAGTCACCCTTGTTGCGCTCAGCTGGGGCTGTTTTCCATGAGACTTGAAGCATGTGATTGACTAGCAGGAGTTTTGGAGGGAAGGTTCTGGGGAAATAGTTTAGGGCAGCAGTCCCCAACCTTTTTGGCACCTGGGACCACTTTTGTGAAAGACAATTTTCTGAACAGAGATGGTGGAGGTGGGGTTGGGGGATGGTTTTGGGATGATTCAGGTGCATGACATTTATTGTACATTTTATTTGTATTATTATTACATTGTACTATATAATGAAAAAATTCTGTAAGTCACCATCATATGGAATCACTGGGAGCCCTGAGCTTGTTTTCCTGTGACTAGATAGTCCCATCTGGGGGTGATGGGAGACAGTGACAAATCATCAGGAATCAGATTCTCATAAGGAGCACGCAACCTAGATCCCTCACCTGCGCAGATCATCAGGCATTAGATTTTCATAAGGAGTGCACAACCTACGTCCCTCTCATGCACAGTTTACAGTAGGGTTTGCGCTCCTATGAGAATCTAGTGCTGTTACTGATCTGACAGGAGGCAGAGCTCAGGAAAGCCACAGCCTGGGCAATCTCTGAACGATGTACAGCAAGAAGATAGAAGGAAGAAAGCGCAAAGTATCATTTCAAGCCATCACCTTGTAACAAATGGATTCTCAGGATCATCTCCTGGAAATGTGGTACTGAGCAGCACAGGCTGGGGCATTCCAGGGAGGCGTGTGACATGGGATGCAATCTTCCCTGTACTTTACATGACTGTGCTGTCACATTGTAAGAGCTGTGTTTTGTAAGGCAAGACACTGCACACATGATTATCGACCCAATGTTTGTTTCCTGTGCTAGAGTATGATTTCCATGAGGTCAAGAATCTTGTTTATTGTATTTTTCCTGCAAGTGAAGTATGTGATGGGCAGAGTACGCAGGTATGGCAGGTTAAATAATGCACACCCCAAGATGTCCAGGTCCACATTATCCATCTGGTAGACAGAATCATGACCCCCAAAATGCCCACATGGTAATCCCCACGTGGGAGATAGAATAATGACCCCAGAGACGTTCATACGCTAATCCTCACGTGGGAGACAGAATAATGGCCCCAAAGATGTCCACGTCCTAATCCCATGTGGTAGACAGAATAATGGCCCTGAAGATGTCCACGTCCTAATCCCCACGTGGGAGACAGAATAATGGCCCCAAAGATGTCCATGTCCTAATCCCATGTGGGAGACAGAATAATGGCCCTGAAGATGTCCACGTCCTAATTCCATGTAGTAGACAGAGCAATGGCCCCAAAGATGTCCACATCCTAATCCCCATGTAGGAGACAGAATAATGGCCCCAAAGATGTCCACATCCTAATCTCATGTGGTAGACAGGATAATGGCCCCAAAGATGCCCAAAACCTAGTCCCAATTTGGTAGAGTAATAACTGAAAGCATGAAAAAATGTCCATGTCCTCATCTCTGGAACACATGAAAATGTGACTGTCACGGCAAAAAGGCCTTTGCAGATGTGATTCAGTGGAAGATCCTGAGATGAGGCGATGATCTGAGATGATCCTGACGGGCCCCAAATCATCACAACGCTTCTTCTACAAGGCAGGCAGAAGAACAACAGTAAGTGAAGGAGATTAAAAAAAGAGAAGGCAAGATGAGAGAAAGAGAGAGAAGGGAAGAGAGGGAGAGAGAGAGAACAAGAAAGAGAGAGATTCAAAGGTGTCGCACTGCTGGCTTTGTTGTTGTTGTTTTAAGATGGAGTTTCGCTCTTGTCGCCCAGGCTGGAGTGCAGTGGCACGATCTCAGCTCACTGCAACCTCCGCCTCCCAGGCTCAAGCGATTCCCCTGCCTTAGCCTCCCAAGTAGCTGGGATTACAGGCATGCGTCAGCATGCCCGGCTAATTTTGTAATTTTAGTAGAGACGGGGTTTCACTATGCTGTCCAGGTTGGTCTCAAACTCCTGACGTCACGTGATCCAACTGCCCCAGCCTCCCAAAGTGCTGAGGTTACAGGCGTGAGCCACTATCATTGTTGGCTTTAAGGTCAGGTGGGAGGCCATGGGTGAAGAAATGCTGGCAGTCTTCTAAAAACTGGAGAAGGAAATATTCTCCTGTAGAACTGGTGTCAGCCATGGGCTCAGGAATTCCACACTGGATTTCCTGAATTGAGGTGCCTCTGAAGCACTGAGTGAAGGTAAAAAGTCTTAGCATGGAAGAAAGATCTAGATAAGTCTAGGAAGAAGTAAACCCTATATGTGCATGAGATTCTCCACAGGAGAGAGAGGGTACAAAGCCAATCCATCAACAAGACTCTTTTGATTCAAATCCTACCCTGCCCCAGTTTCCAGAATATTTTTGTTTATGAGAGCCCTGTGTGCCTTAAAATCTGTTGAGAAAAGGAATAGAGGAGCATCCTAGGAATGCAACAGCCATTTCAAAAGGTAAACGTGGTGGTTGAGTGATGGAGAATACGCTGGTGAGCCTGTGTCAGCTGGTGCTAGCCTGTATCCACTGTCACAGTGGTGGCTCAGTGATGGAGCATACGCTGGTGAGCCTGTGTCAGCTGGTGTTAACTGTATCCACTGTCACCGTGGTGGCTGAGTGATGGAGTATACGCTGGTGAGCCTGTGTCAGCTGGTG
>NC_045456.1:21954884-21958902 GCF_002776525.5 Piliocolobus tephrosceles | reverse complement strand
TGGTGCTAGCCTGTGTCCACTGTCACCGTGGTGGTTGAGTGATGGAGTATACGCTGGTGAGCCTGTGTCAGCTGGTGTTAGCCGTATCCACTGTCACTGTGGTGGTTGAGTGATGGCGTATACGCTGGTGAGCCTGTGTCAGCTGGTGCTAGCCTGTATCCACTGTCACAGATGTGGTTCATATACTCATTGCTCAGTAAAATTCCGTTCCCCCAGAAAAGAGTAAGATTCCGCTGGAGAAACGTATCTGAGATTCCTAATTTTCTTTTTTTTTTTTTTTTTGAGATGGAGTCTTGCTCTGTTGCCCAGGCTGGAGTGCAATGGCATGATCCTGGCTCACTGCAGCCTCCACCTCCCGGGTTCAAGCGATTCTCCTGCCTCAGCCTCCTGAGTAGCTGGGACTACAAGCACCCGCCACTACACCTGGCTAATTTTTATATTTTTAGTAGAGACAGGTTTCACTATGTTGTCCAAGCTGGTCTTGAACTCCTGACCTCATGATCCATCTGCCTCTGCCTCCTAAAGTGCTGGGATTACAGGTGTGAGCCGCTGCACCCGGCCTGAGATTCCTAGTTTTTTCTGCTTACTGGTGGATGCAAGGCCATAGCAAATGGATGGAAGTAGTTGAAGAAAAGTCCCTAAGAGGACAGACGTTTCTGTTTTTCTGTGTCTCTGCACAAGGGCACCATGTCAGTCATGCACGTCCATTTCCAACTGCTCTGTGATAAACTGGTCCCATTACTAATGAGTAAGAATGGTACATACAACGAAGAAATGAGACGTTGGGTTGCATCGGATCTCCACGGTCCCTCTAAGTGGTCTCCACCTTTGCTGACTTATAATGGTACAATTCTAATCACTTAAAATACGGATGGGTCTTCAGCAAAGGAAGTCCACACCCAGTGCTGAGACAGAAGATTCCAAATGAGTGTTGACTGGGAAATCACTGACTCCTGCATAGAAACTTAAGATCCCACCAGGATGGCAAATCTGAAAAGTGTTATTAACCTCCAAGGAGAAGACACAGAAAGTTAAAATCATTCCGGACCTTCCAACAACAGCCAGTGGCATTGATCATACGATGTTTCTTACCAGGCTAAGTACGTGGAAATGGTGTTGTCTGTAGCTATTTGAGTGGCACTCACACATCACAGCTATGTCTGCACATGTTGTTATGCACAAATACACATACATCATACATCAAATACATATACAAATACAGATGCACTCACACATCACAGCTATGTCTGCACATAGTTTTATGCATAAATACACATACATCATACATCAAATACATATACAAACACAGATGCACTCACACATCACAGCTATGTCTGCACATGTTGTTATGCACAAATACACATACATCATACATCAAATACATATACAAATACAGATGCACTCACACATCACAGCTGTGTCTGCACATAGTTTTATGCATAAATTGGCATCACACTCTATGTATAGTTTTATATCCCATGCTTCTCCGTTAAACTGTAGCATAATAATTTCCAATTAAACAAGTGGGTTGAGGGGAAGCGTGCATATCTCATCCACTTTCCTATCCTCCGATCCCATTAATGTTATAGAAAAACACAAACCACATCAAGACAAAGAGGAAAAAAAAATTACATGGAAGCTACCACATCCTGGCAGCTGGAAACAGACAGGTGTTACAACTTTGGCACACAGAATCATGTTTTCTCCCTCCTTGCAGACATATCCATATCCTAATCTCCAGAATTCATGACAACAGTACCTCAGAAAGCAAAAGGGGTTTTGCAGAATTAACAATGTTTAATGGTCTAGGTGGGTAACTGAGTAATTACACTGGGTAATCCCAAGACCCTTCTGGTGATTTTTTGTCTGCCATCTAAAGTATCAGTAACTTGATAAATATTTCATATATTTGAAAGGAATGTGCTGTCTCGATGGGCTCATTGTTTGACTTATGTCTGTCCTATCCACTGTATTCATGTCACTATTTATTTCCTCTCTAAGTTTCCATCTGGTCTCCATCTGTGAAAGGGATGTGTTGAATTCTACTAGCACACATGTTTTTTGGTGTATTCCTGAGAACTTCAGTTCTATGTATTTACTTCGTGTGGAGATGGCAATAACTGCACCTCCTCAGTGTGGAGGGTTCAGGTTAACTTTTACATAAAATAAAATGGACTGTAGCAGGGGAGGAGAGTAAGGGGCATCAGTATTGCGAGGAGAAATATTAAGTGTTGCAATGAACTTAAGAGCTCAGTGTGGCTCAAAGAAGGGCTCAAGGTCAACAACACTAAGTGTTGCAATGACCTTAAGGGCTCAGCGTGGCTCAAAGAAGGGCTCAAGATCAAGGGTGGTTTGTGTTGAAGATTGGCAGATGGGCAGACTGACGATGGGGAAGGGGAGATACTGACTCCACCTGTCTGGGTAAGGATGTTGAACAGGGGGTAAAATCAAGAGATAAACGATAATGAGCTTCTAGAGCCAAATCATGAGTCTCGGGGGGATTGTGGTGATGATTTTGTAAGCTAACATTTGGGAAAACACCAACCCTTAGCATGGGCGTAATACACTTTAGTCAAAGTGGACAAGGGAACGTGTCAGCTCCATACAACACGTTATCCGGTTACCATTCATTAAAAGTAACATGCTAACAAGAATGACGGTCCTCCAAAGCCATCTGTGAAATGAAGCAGTGACTACAAATAGCAGGTATGTGCAAGAATTTCCATGGGTATCCTGTTTTGCTCAGATACGTCTCTCACATGAAAGCTAGAGTTCCCGTCATTCAAATTAACCCCTGGCTTGCAGCAAGTTCACCAGGACTCACCATTGTTGATCAGAACATGGAGAGGAATCTTCTTCATCTTGAACTTCTGGACAAACTGCCGGATGGACATCATGGAAGCCAGGTCACAGTATAAAAATTCCACTGGAAAAGGACAACAAAAAATACCTGGTTACCTTCGAACCTATTTCAGAGATTAAGAAAATTTCTAAACAGGTCCATTTCAATTTCACCTGGGAAGTCACACTTTTTTTTCTTTTCTTTTTGAGACAGAGTCTCGCTCTGTTGCCAAACTGGAATGCAGTGGCATGATCTCAGCTCACTGCAGCCTCTGCCTCCCGGGTTCCAGCAATTCTCCTGCCTCAGCCTCCCGGGTAGCTGGGATTACAGGCATATGCTACCACATCTGGCTAATTTTTATATTTTTGTATTTTTTTTTTTCTTTTTTTTTTGAGATGGAGTCTCGCTCTGTCACCCAGGCTGGAGTGCAGTGGTCGGATCTCAGCTCACTGATTTTTTTTTTTTTTTTTAGTAGATACAGTGTTTCACCGTGTTGGCCAGGCTGGTCTCAAACTCTTGACCTCAGGTGATCCACCCTCCTCAGCCTCCCACAGTGCTGGGATGACAGGCGTGAGTCACTGCGACCGGCCAGGAAGCAACACTGAATTGAACATGTCAGTAGGATACAATGAGATCATACTCTAGGGAGATCCTCAATGAGTCACATCCTTGTATAGTCCCCTTCCCTCGAGTCCGTGTGGGAACTGTCCTTCTCCTCCTGACCTTGATGTGAGCTGATGTTTTGTGAGAGCACCGTGGCTCCAGAACCTGGGCATGGCCTCTCTAGGAGCTGGGAGCAGTCCCTGGCCAAAAGTCAGCAAGATATTCAGATCCCCAGACCTACAGCTTCCAGGAATTGGATTCTGCATAGAACCGTGTAAACTTCAAAGAAGATCCTGAGCTCCAGAGAGGACCTCAGACCAGGTGACACTTTGGGGGCAGCCCTAGTGAGACCCAGAAGGGAAAATGCAGTTTCACTTGCCCAGATTCCTGATGCACAGCAGCTGTGGGATAGTAAGTAGGAGTCCTTTCAGGCTGCTGAGTCTGTGGGTAATTTTGTTACACAGCATATGTAGCTGATACACAAAATGACTCAGAAGCAAGGACTTCCTTCTTCTGCAGGAGAAGGATATAGAATATAGAATTTTATATAATAATTAAAGAGGAAGCAATTTT
>NC_045456.1:21951252-21954874 GCF_002776525.5 Piliocolobus tephrosceles | reverse complement strand
TCTGTGGGCTATTTTGTTACACAGCATGTGGAACTGATACACAAAATAACTCAGAAGCAAGGACTTCCTTCTTCTGCAGGAGAATAATAAAAGAAGGCATTTTATTTTTTATTACATTTATGTTTTTGGAGACAGGGTCTCACTATGTCCCCATGGCTAGTGTCAAACTCTTAAGCTCTAGTGAGCCTCCCATGTCAGCCTCCCAAAGTGTTGGATTACAGGCATGAGCAGCTGTGTCTGGCCAAAGATGACATTTTTAAGCGAGTGAATGACTCAGGGACAGCTGTATAATAACATCACACAGGTGGAGAGGTAGACTTTTGTCTATTGTATCCAGTATATCAATTTCACTCTTTATTTCCTCTGTAAATTCCCAGTGGGTCTCCATCTCTGAAAGTGATGTGTTCGATTGTGTTAAAAGTTTTTTGTTTGTTTGTTTGTTTGTTTGTTTTCCCCAGAAGGACTGATGTTTTGGAGGGAGAGGAACTAGAAAGAAAAGCAAATTCACAGGTATATACATTCTGCCTCCAGGTCCATGGGTTCAAGGAGGTTGGGAGAACAATGCCACAACCTAAAGTCAGACACAACAAAATGCATCAAAACTAGCTATTACTTGCAGCAGAGACAGCAGATCTCTGAGGGCAGAAGCTCGTTCCCTTACACTGAGATGGGAAGACAATTTCCAGTGGGAGGCGGGAAGTATGGGGGACACTGCCAGGGAGTTCCGAAAGGTGAGGACTGGGAATGGTGTGAGGTGGAAGGGCAAATCAATGCATGTGTGCAGAGGTTGGAGGCAGGAGTCCTCAGGGAGGGAGTGAACAGAGGCTGGTTCTAGGGTGGCCGAGAAGAGAACAGGCTTGCTCTGCAGCTGCTGGTAGTCAGTGTCATTTACAGCCTGCTCGTTGGGGCGCCTCGTAGGGGAAAAGCATTACTGTAAAAGAACTGTTAGTATTTTTATGAAGGCCACATAACTTTCAGAGGATGAGCAGTGTGAGTGCGTGTTGGGGGGAAGGGTCGGCCTGTGCCTCCCATGTCTGCGCTGACATGTGAAACGCCAGCAAGCAATCTTAGGACATACACACCTTGCTGAATAAGCTCCATGAGCCTTACTCCCCAAAACTATTACTGGAATGCTCATCATCATTCCAAAATGAAATGAATCTTCACTCACCATCAGAGAGAGAGAGAGAGAGAGGAGAAGAGAGAGGGAGAGTGACAATGAGAAAGAAAGAGAGAGATAAAGTCAGAGAGAAGCAGAGAGAGAGAGACAGAGAAAGGCAAAGAGAGAAACAGAGAAAAGGAGGGAGAAAACTGGGGAGACAGAAAATACAGAGACATGCAGACAAAGAGACACGGTAAGAGAGAGAAACAGAAAAAGAGAGAGGGAGAGAGAAATAAACGCCAAGAGAGAGAGGCAGACAGACAGACACAAAGAAAGAGGCCGGGCACCATGGCTCATGCCTGTAATGCCAGCACTTTGGGATGCCGAGGCGAGCAGATAACGTGAGGTCAGGAGTTTGAGACTAGTCTGGCTAACGTGGTGAAACCCCATCTCCACTAAAAATGCAAAAGTTAGCCAGGTGTGGTGGCGGGCAACCGTAATCTCAGCACTTTAGGAGGTCGAGGTGGGTGGAGGTCAGGAGTTCGAGACCAGCCTGGCCAACATGGTAAAACTCTGTCTCTACTAAAAATATAAAAATTAGGCAGGCATGATGGTGCACACCTGTCATCCCAGCTACTTGGGAGGCTGAGGCAGGAGAATCGCTTGAACCCGGGAGGTGGAGGTTGGATCGCACCACTGCACTCCAGTATGGGTGACAGAGCAGGACTCCGTATCAAAAAAAAGAAAAAAGAAGAGACAGAAAGAGGCAAAGAGAGGGAGAGAAAGAGACAGAAACGGAGAGACACAGGGAGATAGAGAAAAGGAGACAGAGAAAAAGAGAGGGAATGAGAGAAGGGGAGAGAGAAAGGGCGGAAGAAAAAGAGGGCACACAGAGAAAGAAAGAGAATGAGAAAGACAGAGACAGTGTGTGTGTTAGTTTCATATTCCTGATTGTATAACGGGAAGAACAGGAAATGGAGAGGATTTGGAGAAATAGGAACATTTTTACACTCTTGTTGGGAGTGTAAATTGGTTCAACCATTGTGGAAGACAGTGTAGCGATTCCTCAAGGATCTAGAACTAGAAATACCATTTGACCCAGCAATCCCATTACTGGATATATACCCAAAGGATTACAAATCATTCTACTACAAAGACATACGCACATGTATGTTTACTGCAGCATTGTTCACAATAGCAAAGACTTGAAACCAACCCAAATGCCCATCAACGACAGACTGGATAAAGAAAATGTGGCACATAGACACCATGGAATACTATGCAGCCATTAAAAAGGATGAGTTCATATCCTTTCCAGGGACATGGATGAAGCTGGAAACCGTCATTCTCAGCAAAGTAACACAGGAACAGAAAACCAAACACCACATGTTCTCATTCATCAGTGGGAGTTGAACAATGAAAACACATGCACACAGGGAGGGGAACATCAAACACCAGGGCCTGCTGGGGGCTGGGGGACAAGGGCAGGGAGAGCCTTAGGACAAATACCTAATGCATGCGGGACTTAAAACTTAGATGATGGGTTGATGGGTGCTGCAAACCACCATGGAACATGCATACCTGTGTAACAAACCTGTACATTCTGCACATGTATCCCAGAACTTAATAATAATAAATAATAATAAAATAATAATAATAAAACAAACAAGAAAAAGAAATGTTATCTGGATTACTTGACACAACATAACTTTCTAAAGCACGTCATTCTGGGTAAAACATTATCAGGTTGTTAAGCAGCGCTACCGAGTCTGTGTTATTTTGTTACACAGCCTGTGTAACTAACACAAAATGACTCAGAAGCAAGGATTTCCTTCTTCTGCAGTAGAATAATAAAAGACGGCTTGTACTTGCTTGTATTTATTGCTTGTATTTTCGTGCAGTTCCTGCATTTTGCAGTTCCCTTCCTCCCATACGTAGCCCATTCTCTTGACTTTACTTTCCGGGATGGACTGTGGGGTTCTCACCGAACGATGCTTGTGTGCCTCACTTGGGGATCGTAAGGGCAAATGTGTCACCTCCTTCAGGAAGTTTTCCTGAACCCCAAGCCACGCCGGGCATCCCTAGATCTGGCTTCCTTGGTTGCCACAAAAGTGCCCGTCATTGCACCTCCTCAGTTGCAGAAGCAGTATGTTTTGAAGCATGTCTCATTCACCTTGGATGCGATGGAACTTCGGAACACAGACTGAAATGATGCACCTTTGAGTGTCTGGGGCTGGGCTTTCTGGGCACACCCAGAAAAAACAGCGGAAGAGGTAAAAGGAAGGTGTATGGGAGCTTGGGCCACGTCCTCTGCTGGTGCTCTGCCATATGCCAGCTTCTGTCCCCAAGACGGGGAAGGGAAGGAGAGGGAAAAGGTAAAAAGAAGAAAAGGTGAGAAAGGTGAAGTGAAAATATCACCTTGGAGCAAAAATGTGTTGTTGGACAAAGAGGAAATGCATAGACTCTAAGCAGATAGGAACAGGACCCAGGCAGACAGACCCCACGCAGACAGGAACAGGA
>NC_045456.1:21946319-21951242 GCF_002776525.5 Piliocolobus tephrosceles | reverse complement strand
GACCCAGGCAGACAGACCCCAGGGAGACAGGAACAGGACCCAGGCAGGCAGTACAAGCTGTGAGCATCATCTTGGGAATATGCAAATATGTTTGTGCTGAATTACTTTCCTCTTTAAAATTATTTATGCATTTATTGAGATAGGGTCTCGTTCTGTCACCCAGGATAGAGTGCAGAGGTGTGATCTCGGCTCACTGCAGCCTCCCCCTCCCGGATTCAAGCAATTGTCCTGCCTCAGCCTCCCGAGTAGCTGGGACCACAGGTGCGGAGCAGCACGCCTGGCTAATATTTACATTTGTTGTAGAGATGGGATTTTGCCATGTTGCCCAAGCTGGCCTGGAACTCCTGGGTTCAAGCGATCCGCCTGCCTTGGCCTCTCAAAGTGCTGGGATTACCATCGTAAGCAACCTCACCTGGCCATCCTTTCCTAAGGTAGGAAGAACATGGTAGGCTACATTACGGTATCCTCCACTCCGTCCCTAAAAATCTCCTGGTCCTAACCTCTAGAACCTGTGAAAAGATTACCTTGTATGAAAATAGGGTGTTTAGACATTAAAGATTTTAAAGTGAGGAGATTATCCTGTATTAGCCTAAATACAGTGACAAAGATTTTTGGTTTTTGTTGGTTAGCTTTCACAGAGACAGGGGTCTCTCTCTGTTGCCAAGGTAGGTCTCCAACTCCTGGCCTTGTTACCATACTGCTGCCTAAAATGCTGGGATGACATGCGTGCGGGACTGCACCCAGATGAGGGTTTTGTTTGTTTGTTTGTTTGGTTTTTGACAGAGTCTTGCTCTGTCACCCAAGCTGGAGTAAAATGGCGTGATCTTGGCTGACCGCAACCTCCGCCTCCCAAGTTCAAGTGATTCGCCCTTCCTCAGCCTCCCGAGTAGCTGGGATTATGGGCACCTGCCACCACGCCCAGCTAATTTCTGTATTTTTAGTAGACATGGGGTTTCACCATGTTGGCCAGGCTGGTCTCGAACTCCTGACCTCAGGTGATCCACCCACCTGGGCCTCCCAAAGTGCTGGGATGTCAGGCGTGAGCCACCGCACCCAACCTGGGGTTTTTACAAGAAGGAGACAGAGGGATGTTTGAGACAGATGAGAGAAAATGATGATAAGACAGAGGCAGAGACTGGAGTGATGCAGCCACAAGCCCTGGGATGTCTGGAGCCCTCAGGGGCTGGGAAAGGCCAAAACGCTGGTGCCCTAGAGCGTCCTGACAGAGCTCAGCCCCGAGACACCCTGGATTTAACCCTTTGTCCTCCGGACCTGGGAGAGGATAGATTTCTATTGTGCAACTTCCCCAGTTTTGGGGTTTTTTTTTTTTTTTTTTAGTTCAATATGATTTTATTTAAAAATGTGTACAGTTGAAGGAGGGATCTGGTCTTTTATTTAAAAAAAAAAAACTGTTTTCACAGTATATATTTGGCCATTTTAGCTCTGTAGTGAATAATAACAGAAAAGGAAGTTTCTGTTCAAGGTCCTCACTCCAGCACACTCAGCCAGGTTGCTTGGCAAGATGACACATTTCCTGGTCTGAAGCTCACAGCCAATCCTCTCACCCAAGCGGAACACCAATCCTCCTCCAGGCGTGTGCACGCACGCGCGCGCACACACACACACACACACACGAGGTCTTATTTTCACTGCTTTATAGGGCCCTGAGAATCTTTAATTTTAAAGTTGGGAAAAACTTGGAAGGATTCCTTAACTCATTGACTGCGACAAAACCAACTACCTTTTAACTCTTAACAATTTCAAGTATAAAGTACTTAATGGAACGAGTCAAATGCTAAACAATTAGGTCAAGTCACATGCTTGAATATTTTTAAATGTCACTTAAAACTTATCGAGAGAAGAGAAGATGTGCTTTCTACAGGAACCCTAAGGAAGTCACACAGAAGAAAAATCTTAACCCTAATGGAGTGTAAATCCTTGGCAACAAATGCCTCTGTGACTGTGATTCGGACAGTGAGACGGTATCATATGAAGAGCGGAGATTCACGCAGCTGCCATGTCTGAGGCCCCTTTCGGCACCTAGCGTGGCGAATGACACCCACACAGCCTGTAGCCCTCACACCGGAGCCTCCCATGGAGAAAGCGATTCTACAATTCTAAGCATTGCTCTTGACGCCGCAAAGAACTCATCCAACTTTTCTTTTCTTTGCAACTCAGTGACAGACGGCAAACCCTGAGACTCATGAAGGCAACCTCATCTGGCCAGGTGTGGTGGCGGGCCCCTGTCATCCCAACACTTTGGGAGGCTGAGGTGGGTGGATCATCTGAGGTCGGGAGTTCGAGACCAGCCTGGCCAACATGGCGAAACCCCCGTCTCTACTAAAAAAACAAACATTAGCCAGGTGTGGTGGTGGGTGCCTGTCATCCCAGCTACTCGGGAGGCTGAGGCAGGAGAATTGTTTGAACCCGGGAGGTGGAGGTTGCAGTGAGCCGAGATTGCGCCACTGCCCTCCAGCCTGGGCAACAAGGCAAGATTATGTCTCAGGAAAAAAAAAAAGATAACTTCATCCACAGAAGAATTTCTAACATCTAAAGGGGTTTCCTGAGGGCAAATCAGAAATACAGATTTCTGAAATTAATGCTACCCAAGAGAGGAAGTCAACTGGAAAGATAAGGAGGCACGTGTTGATAAATAGGGATCAAGATGGAAAAAAAAATTCCTTTTGTCTGGAGTTCTGGCAAAGCTGCTTCGGAGGAACTGAATGACCCCTTCCTTTCTTCTTTGCGATAGAGAGAGAGCACTGTTATGGAACGAACTGTAACCCCCTAAAAAACCCTTTTGTCTGAAACTCTGGCAAACCTCCTGCTTTGGAGGAATGGAACGGCGCCTTCATTTTTTCTTTGCAATAGATACAGGACATCGTTATAGATGGAACCTCGCCCAGCCTCATCTAGCTCTTGATAACATACTCAGATCCACCCCTGGGGTCCGAGCTCCCCTGAACAGAGGTGGTCATGGCTCCCGTAACACAAGAACTGGCGCTTTCTGCAGCACATACCTCAGGTGGAGACACAGTGATTAGGTTTTGTTGTATCGTGGCTGATCTAGGACACTAAATACCACAACACACAAGAGTCAGCCAAACGTGGAGGCCAGAAGTCCATATTTTGAAATATACACTTTAACATTCTCTTGGAAGGCAAGTTTTCAGGTAATATAACAGCTTCCTCATCATGGAGAATGAAGCCCATCTGCGTCAAGTCACCAGGCCATCAAGGAAAAGGAAAGAAGTACTTTCAATATTTTTCTTAGAGAAATACAGTTGGATGGGCAGGTGCAGCGGCTCACACCTGTTACCCCAGCACTTTGGGAAGCCGAGGCTCCTGACTTGTGCTCAGGAGCTCGGGACCAGCCTGGCCAACATGGTGAAACCCCGTCTCTACTAAAAATACAAAAATTAGCTGGGCATGGGGGCAGGCACCTGAAATCCCAGCTACTTGGATGGTTGAGGCAGGAGAATTGCTTACACCCAGGAGGTGGAGGCTGCAGTGAGCTGAGATGACACCACTGCACTCCAGCCTGGGCGACAGAGCTAGACTGCCTCAAAAAATAAACGAATAAAGTAATATATTGATTGGATGGTATGATGGTATGCAGACTCCTGAATCACATGGCTGCCACTCTCTGCACGGTTACTGCAAGCTGTCTGTGGTGAGACATGTTCAGAAATTGAAAGGAAATGATTAGAAACTCAAAAAAAAAATAATGACAGTCATTTAAGCTTTGCTCAATCCAATGACTTTAAAAAGACACACTGAGAGCTTCTAGTTGGCACGTTTCTTAAACGCGTTTTTTTTTAGTAATTCATTTTTATTGTATCTACGCCAGTTATCAATCTGCTGCAGATTAGGGGAGAGGCAGTTTTGCCACAGAGAGTTTGAAAGCGCTGTTTCTGAGCACAGCGTCATCTGGATACAAATTCCTGATGTACTGCTGTAATTTTCTGCAAAAACACTTGCGGGGATGTAAGAAAGAGGAAAAGCCACACTACTGCTAAAAATTGAAACCAACGATCAAAGGATGGGTAAATGCACACACTGAGCTTCTGAAAACAGCAGTGTGATTGGATTTTTTTTTTTAATTGAAGACGCATTTTTCTTGCTCCTTGAGAAAAAAGGCTTATAGCCACTAGCAACCTGAGCATCACCATTCTACTTGAGATCACTGGCTTGTGAGGCAATGATATAGTTTGGATCTGTGTCCCCACCCAAATCTCATGTTGAATTGTAATCCCCAGTGTTGGCGGAGGGGCCTGGGGGGAGGTGATTGGATCATGGAGGTGGATTTCTCATGAATGGGTTAGCACCATCCCCTTGGTGCTCTTCTTCTGATAGTGAATGAGTTCCCTCAAGATCTCATTGTTTAAAAGCATGCAGCACCTCCCCTCCACTCTTGCTCCTGCTCTGGCCATGTAAGACACGCCGGCTTCCACTTCACCTTCCATCATGACTGTCAGTTTCCTGAGGCCTCCCCAGAAGCGGAAGCTGCTCTGCTTCCTGTACAGCTTGCAAAACCATGAGCCAACTAAACCTCTTTTCTTTATAAATCATCCAGTCTCAGGTATTTCTTTATAGCAATGCAAGAACAGACTAATACAGATGGATGCATGGATGGATGGATGGATGGATGGATGGATGGATGGACGAGTGGATGGATGGATGGATGGATGGATGGATGGATGGATTGATGGATGGGTAGATGGATGGATGGATAAATGGATGGATGGAGGATGAATTGATGGATGGGTGGGTGGATGGGTGGATGGGTGGATGGATGGATGAATGGATGAACTGATGGATAGATGAACTGATGTACAGATGGATGGATGGATGGATGGATGGATGGATGGATGGATGGATGGATGGATGAACTGATGGATGGGTGGATGGATGGATAAATGG
>NC_045456.1:21936929-21946219 GCF_002776525.5 Piliocolobus tephrosceles | reverse complement strand
GATGAAATGATGGATGGGTGGGTGGGTGGATGGATGGATGGATGGATGGATGGACAGATGAACTGATGGACAGATGGATGGATGGATAAATGGATGGATGGATGGATGGATGGATGGATGGATGGATGGATGGATGAACGGATGGATGGATGGGTGGGTGGATGGATGGATGGATGAATTGATGGATGGATGAATTGATGGATGGGTGGATGGATGGATGAATTGATGGATGGATGAATTGATGGATGGGTGGATGGATGAATGGATGGATGGATGAATTGATGGATAGATGAACTGAGTGACGGATGGATAAATGGATGGATGGATGGGATGGGATGGGATGGGATGGATGGATGGATGGATGGATGGATGGATGGATGGATGGATAGTGATATGGTTTGGATCTGTGTCCCCATTCAAATCTCATGTTAAATTGAAATCCCCAACACTGGAGGTGGACCCTCATAGGAGGAGATTGGGTCATGGGGGTGGATTTCTCGGGAATAGTTTAGCACCATCTCCTAGATGCTGTTCTTGCAATAGTGAATGAGTTGTCGTGGCATCTGGTTGTCGAAAAGTGTGTAGCATCTCCCCAGCCCACCCCAACTGCCTCTCTGTCTCTCCTTCTCTTGCTAGGGCCATGTAAGACACCTGCTTTTCTTCACTCTCCACTATGATTATCCATTTCCTCATACCTCCCTAGAAGCAGAAGCTGCTCTGCCTCCTGTACAGCCTGCAGAACCATGAGCCAATTAAACGTCTTTTCTTGATAAATTACCCAGTCTCAGTGTAGCAATTCCTCAAAGACCAAGAACCAGAAACACCATTTGACCCAGCAATCCCATTACTAGGTATATATCCAAAGAAATAGAAATCATTGTATTATAAAGATATATGCACACATAAGTTCATTGCAGCACAACAGCAAGGATGTGGAATCAACTCAAATGCCCATGAATGATAGAGTAGATTTAAAAAAACATGGTACATATACACTATGGAATACTATGTAGCCATAAAAAGGAACGAGATCATGTCCTTTGCAGGGACATGGATGAAGCTAGAAGCCATTATCCTCGGCAAACTAACGCAGGAACAGAAAACCAGACACCATACACTCTCACTCACAAGTGGGCGCTGAACAAGAGAACATATGGATACAGGAAGGGGAACAACACACACTGGGGTGTGTTGTGGGCTGGGTTCGGGGAGGGGGAGGGCGTCAGGAAAAACAGCTAATGCCTGGTCAGTAGAGAAATACAAATCAAAACCACAATGAGATACCATCTCACATCAGTTAGAATGGCAATCATTAAAAAATCAGGATACAACAGATGCTGGAGAGGATGTGGAGAAATGGGAACGCTTTTACCCTGTTGGTGGGAGTGTAAGTTAGTTCAACCACTGTGGAAGACACTGTGGCGATTCCTCAAAGATGCAGAGCCAGAAATACGATTTGACCCAGCAATCCCATTACTGGGCATATACCCAAAGGATTATACATCATTCTACTATAAAGACACATTCACATGTACGTTTATTGTGGCACTGTTCACAATAGTGAAGACTTGGAATGAACCCAAATACCCATCAATGATAAACTGAATAAAGAAAATGTGCCACATAGACACCATGGAATACTAGGCAGCCATTAAAAAGAATGAGTTCATGTCCTTTGCAGGGACATGGATTAAGCTGGAAACCATCATTCTCAGCAAACTAACACAAGAACAGAAAACCAAACACCGCCTGTTTTCACTCCTAAGTGGGAGCTGATCAATGAGAACACACGGACACAGGGAGGGGAACATCACACACCAGGGCCTGTTGGGGGGTGGGGGCTAGGGGAGGGACAGCACTAAAAGAAATACCTAATGTAGATGATGGGTTGATGGGTGCAGGAAACCACCATGGCACGTGTATACCTATGGAACAAACCTGCATATTCTGCACATGTATCCCAGAACTTAAAGTATAATAATAAAAATATAGCTAACTCATGCTGGGCTTAATACTTAAGTGATGGGTTGACAGGTGCAGCAAACCACCATGGCACATGTTTATCTATGTACAATCCTGCACATGTGTCCCGGAACTTAAAATAAATTTTTAAAAAATTACCCAGTCTCAGGTATTTCTTTAGAGCAGTGTGAGAACGGACTAATACAGGCAACCCATGGGCTTGGCTCATTCTTGCAATCTGCATCTGTGCATTCTTGCAATCAGCGTCTCTTTTTTTGCATCCATTCAGGAGCTTCCTTGCACCAAGGGTAATACTAGTAGGAAGGGTAAGGCGAACAGGGTATGGCTGGCATCCCTAGGGGAAGACGGGCCCATACATCAAGGCCTGCAGCAGGGGAAGGCACAATGCGCACTGGGCACTAGACACTGAGCTTCACCCCTGACATTCAGAAACATCTGTTTGGACAAAGAACAGGACAGGAATGAAGCCCACTTAATTGTGATCATTTATATGTGTGTGTGTGTGTGTGTGTGTGTGTGTGTATATGTGTGTGTGTGTTTTTCCCTTGAGATTGAGTCTTGCTCTGTCGCCCAGGCTGGAGTGCAGTGGTGTGATCTCAGCTCACTGCAACCTCCGCCTCCCAGGTTCAAGCGATTCTCCTGCCTCAGCCTCCCAAGTAGCTGGGATTACAGGCACGCACCACCACGCCCGGCTAAGTTTTGTCGTTTTAGTAGAGACGGGGTTTCAATGATCAATTATCTTTCTAATGCGCTGCTGGATTCGGGTTTGCTAGTATATCGTTGAGCATTTGTGCGTCTACCTTATCTGGGATACTGGCTGGTAGTTTTCTATTTTTGTCATGTCCTTGTCAGATTTTGGTATCAAGATGATACAGGTTTTGTAGAATAAGATAGGGAGGAATCCCTCCTCGTCAATTTTTTTGAAATAGTTTCAGTCAGATTGGAACTAGCTCTTCTTTGTACATCTGGTCGAATTCAGCTGTGAGTTTGTCTGGTCCTGGGCCTTTTTTTTTTTTTTTTTTTTGGTTGATAGGTTTTTGTAAATTACTCATTCAATTTCATAACTCGTTATGAAATGAGTCTGTTCAGGATTTGATTTCCTCCTGATTCGATCTTGGGAGGCGTGAGGGAATCAACTCAGATGCTCATCAATTATGCGTTGTAGGCCGGGCGCGGTGGCTCAAGCCTGTAATCCCAGCACTTTGGGAGGCCGAGACGGGCGGATCACGAGGTCAGGAGATCGAGACCATCCTGGCGAACCAGTGAAACCCCGTCTCTAGTAAAAAATAAAAATAAATAAAAATAATAAAAAATTAAAAAAAAAATTATGCATTGGATGAAGAAAATGTGGTTGGTGTATATATACCGTAGGATACTATAGAGCCACAACAAAGGATGAAATCACGTTTTTAGCAGCAACACAGATGCAGCTGGCGGCCACTATTTTAAGCGAATTAACACAGAAACGGAAAATTAAATACTGCTTGTTCTCAATTATACATGGGAGCTGAACATCGAAAAATCAGGTATTAAAAATGGGAAGATGGCACACCTGGGCGTTCCAAAAGCAAGGGAGAGGGACGAGTGTAAAGGCTGAAACTCTACCTACTGGGTATTTTGTTCTCCATCTGAGTGATAGGTTCAACACAAGCTCAAACTGCAGCATTATGCAATATACTCTTATAACAACCCTGCACATGTACCTCCTGAAATTTTTTTTTAAAAGAAAACAAAGAAGAAAAATTAAAGAGTATGAGGCTTCAGGCCCACTGGACCAAGACACCAGGGGGATCTGCCCCTAGGACACAGGAAATCCGACTTGCTAGGAGCTCAGTGGCTGCACTCGCCTGGAACCCAACCCATGCAGGAGCTTCGTCCCCTCCCCAGGGCACCATGACAGGGACCAGGGAACCGGACACAGGAGGGTCTCTGGAAGAGTTGGGAGATGTTTTTTCATTCCAGCTGGAGTGCCTTCAAGGATACCTTCGTTCTATTCAGATAATTTAGAGAAATGAAAGTTACACTGTTTGGGAGTATTTAATGCACCCCTAGGAGCTATGAGATGTGTGTCTGCCACGTAGCTCATGGAATAAGATGGAGTACGGCAGTTATCCATGTGGCCAGAACAGAGAGAACCAGGAAGTACAGCTTCAGCCAGTGAGTGCACTCCCCGTTCCTGGTCATGATAGAAATCCAAAATGGTGGCCTCCTACGGGAAGACTACACTCAGAGCCTGTGAAAACCAGGATGTCTGTATCTTGGTGGTAAATATACAGAGTGTTAAAAAGGAGGAATTACAATGGTTAAAATGATTGTTTAACAATTGTTAAAACGTTCACATTTATCAGCCAAACAAGCAAAAACCAAGTAGAAATGGCCCTGGTCACACAAGACAGCAATGATTCAAGTCTAAAACATTCATGGAACAAGGAGGATGGGCACCTATGAAGGCATGGTTTGGATCTGTGTAACCCACTTTGTCACCCCAATGGGGATAACTTGAAAATCATAAACCAAGTGCTGAATCGAGATGAAGCTATGATAGGATGGGCCATTTTCCACAGCATTTTCTTCAGAATAACACAATATCCAAGTATATTTTTCAAGAACTCCTAGACAGGCAGGGAGAAATGAACAGAATCAACATTGTGGGGGAGGGAAGAAAGGAGGGAGGGAAGGAAGGAGGGAGGGAAGGAGGGAGGGAGGGAGGGAAGGAAAGGCAAAGTCCCAGAAAAGACTGTGAATAATACATTTAATGAGGCTGGAAATGCAAAATTACAAATAGGAAACACTGTACTATATGAAAAAGACTTTAAAATGATGTTTTCTGATTGTTAGTATCCTGATGTTACATTTGTAAGTAAAATGTGAAAATCTCAAGGAAATAATTTTCTGAGAGATAGTAATTATCCCAATTTAATCAAGAAAATAAGATCTAATCAGACCAATAGCTATAAGCAAAAGAGAAAAAAATAATGAAAGAATGGCATGAAAAAAGCGTAGATGGGTGCAGAGGGTATTTTAGAAAATTCTTTCAGACTTTGAAAGAACAGATAAGTGCCCTGATACTGACTGGTTGGACGAAAAACAGTCTGAGGTGATTTGATTTGTGAAATTTATGTTGTTCTGACAGAAATTCTGAAAAACAGGTAGCAGAAGAAATTTGCTAGGACGGCGGGAATTGCTTGATGGGTAACGTATATACACAGATGAAAAAAATCATAAAAATGTAAACTGAAAAAAAATCTTCCACTGAGACATACAAAAGCAAATGTATTTAATGCTAACAAAAGAAAATAAGCTAATTTCCAGAAATGCTGTCCATTCTGAAATGCTATTAAAGAGCTCCTAGGATAAACCCGCTAAGTGCGTCCGTAACCACGACCTGAAAATCCGATCTTAGTCAACCTTGGAACTCAACTGGGCTAATCTGAAAAATCATCATGGCCAGGTGTGGTGGCTCAGCCCTGTGATCGCAGCACTTTGAGAGGCCGAGGTGGGAGGAGTGCTTGAGGCCGGGAGTTCAAGAGCAGCCTGGGCAACACAGCAAGACCCTACCTCTACAAAAGGAAACAATAAAAAATTATCTGGGTGTGGTGGTGCATGTCTGCAATCCCGGCTCCTCAGGACGCTGAGGTGGCAGGACTGCTTGAGCATAGGAACACAGGAGGGTGAGGCTGCAGCGAGCTATGATTATGCCTCTGTACCTCTGCACTCCAGCCTAGAAAACAGCAAGACCCCGTCTCAAAATAATATAAAACCCATCGTTGAGACCAGGAGGCAGCGCTTGTGGAGAAGGCTCTCAGCTCACAGCAGCAACAGCTTTCAAGCATCTACCCACAGTCAACAGAGCCCCTGAATCAGTCTGCACCTGCCCTGTCCCGACGCATCCTAATACATTCACGAGTGTCCTAGGAAGCAGGAACCTTCGTGATGCAGGAGCCAGGGGACACTTCTTCCTGCACTTGTGGGTAGCAAGAACCGTCCTGCTACACAGAAAGCCCAGTTCTTGGAGCCAAGAGCTGATACAGCCACATCCTGCAAAGTCTTGAGCAGGGATGAAGCTCACGATGGCCTCTGGCCTCCCTTCCTTCTGGAGGGAAGGAACGGGGTGCCCGAATTGCCGGAATTTGCCAAGAAGGAGGGCAGATTCGTGGTCCCCCCTGCCTCTCTCGTTGCTATATATTTCTCAATTTAAAAATAAAGGTGAAATATCAGTATCTCTTAGTCGTTATGCAGGTACGGAGCTCCTTTCTGGAGACCTGAAATCCTATTTCCTTTGTTATGAGGCAGATATCCATCTACCCCTAAGACGTACTGTGAAAGAGGATGGAGCGAGATTATTGTGTGTGTGTGTGTGTGTGTGTGTGAGACACAGAGAGAGAGAAAGTGAGAGAAACAGGGAGAAAAAAGGATAAAAGAGAAACAGAGACAATGGAAGAGAAAGAGAGAGCAGACAGAGGAAAGAGACTGAGAAAGACTGTGACACAGAAATAGAAGCAGAGAAAGACATTGAAAGAGACAGAGTGTGCCAGAGAGACAGAGGGAGACATACAAATAAAGTGAGAGACAAAGATACAGAAAGAAAGAATAAGAGACAGGCCGGGCACGGTGGCTCACACTTGTAATCCCAATAGTTTGGGAGGCTGAGGTGGGTGGATCGCCTGAGGTCAGGAGTTCGAGACCAGCCTGGCCAACATGGTGAATCCCCATCTCTACTAAAAATATAAAATCTAGCTGAGCGTGGTGACGGGCGCCTGTAATCTCAGTTACTCAGGAGGCTGAGGCAGGAGAATGGCTTGAACCCGGGAGGCGGAGGTTGTAGTGAGCCGAGGTCGCTCCATTGCACCCCAGACTGAGGGAGAAGAGCACGTTCTCTCTCTCAAAAAAAAAAAAGGAGAGAGACACAGAAACAGAGACAGAGATAAAAAGCAAGAGACAAAGGGAGAGAAAGAGAACAGGAGCGAGACAGAGAAAGTGACAGGGACAGAAAGGAATAGAATGAGAGAGAGAGGAGAAGGAGACAGAGGTTGTGACAGAGAGGGAGACAAACAGAGAGACAGAGACATAGAGAGACAGAAAGAGAGAGGTCGGGAGAGAGCGAGGCCTGACACGGTGGGATGAAATTAAGTACGTGGGTGACGCCTTTGTTTTCATGCTGTTTACTACGATGGCCGTCCTCTCCCTCTTGAGCACTTGGGATATATCAGGCCACACAACTCAAGTTAAAACAATGCTGCTGGGATACGCAGCCGCCCTCAGAAACCACCTTGAGGATAAACTCTGTACATAGTGTTGTCAGAATGGTCAAGTGTCCAGATAATTAAAATTGTTCTCTGACTCCTCCCAGGGCTAGCCTAGAAAAGATGATGAAAATGAAAGCACCGTTGACCCATCCCGGAGGCAGAGAGCAGACGCCCCGAAGTGCTTGTAGAAGTAAAGCGGAAAGAAAGGCTTTGGAAGACAAGACACGACTCGAGGGCGAGAAGTCCATCCTGGTGTTGCCGTGGAAACGGGGACCGGGAACAAGCTTTCAACAACAATTCTGTTTCCAAGGAGGTAAATCGTCCTCCCAGGAATGCGTTGACATTATCCACCCACAGGACTGGGCTAAAAGTAAACTTCTGGGTAGCCTGGATGAGCAGCCTAGATTGCTAATTAGCATAGATGTAATGCTCTGGGTTGTTTATACATCGGGAACATCAAAAAGCAGTTCCCAAGGATCTACCTGTCTGCTCTTTGGATACACTGGAAACCAGTTAAACCTTCATTCCTAAGAAGCCGTTTCCCAGTGTGTTCAGATTTAAATGCTTGAAGAGTAACGCTCCTGGGCTCAGCATGGGAAAAGCTGGGAAAATCCAACCGCAAGAAAATCCCCCCCCCACCCCCACCCCCCACGCTGCAAGCCCTGCAAGCTGCGATAGTATCTGTCTGCTAATGGCGCTAAAGACAAAGCTTGAGGAAGTGAGAGCGGCCAGGACCCTTCTCAGGGGCATACCGGGAAGCTCTGTCCACCCCCGACCAAGCATGGAGATCAAGGGAGATCTTGAGTTCCTTCCAGGAGGGAAAGTGCAGGCACTTCGTGGCTGGGAGAAGTCCGTGAGCAACTTGATACACGAGAAGGTCATAGTAGGTTAAGATAGTAACGAAGGAAATTAAGAGTCAGAGATGTTTCCTTCCCTGTAGAAACTAAGGAGACCATGTCAGCATCCGCCCCTGAGTTCGTGTGCAGACCCTCACACCTCGTGTGAATTCGTTCCAGCACTGTGGAAGACAGTGTGGCCATTCCTCAGGGATCTAGAACCAGAAACGCCATTTGACCCAGCCATCCCATCACTGGGTAGATGCCCAAAGGATTATAAATCATTCTACAACAAAGACGCGTGGACACGTACGTTTCCTGCAGCACCATTCCCAATAACAAAGTCTTGGAACCCACCGAAATGCCCACCAGTGATAGAAAAGGTGGCACACAGACACCGGGGAATACTACGCAGCCACGAAAAAGGACGAGTTCGTGTCCTTTCCAGGGACATGGATGAAGCTGGAAACCATCACTCTCAGCAAACTCACACGAGAACAGAAAACTGTCTGGACGGGGGGACAGAACAAAGACGACTAAGAGGGCGCATTTCCGGGTTCTTCATCACCAACTTACCGGCGCGGGAAAAAGGCAGCCCGCGCCCGGGAAAAATACACACCAACTGCGCAGGTGCACCATGACGTCCGCGGGAGAAAAGCGAACCGTACCGGCCACGCCCACGGAGACGCCCCTGGCGCCCCTCGTCCCACCCACTGCCCTCGCGTTTCCAAGCGCAGAACACAAAAAGCGGCTCCCGGCAGACGTCCCATAAAAAGCGGCTCCCGGCAGACGTCCGGCGCGAACTTCCTCGGCCCCAGCTCATGTGCGGACCTAGGAACCCGCCCGAGAACGCCGGAGCGACGTCCTCCGCCTCCACCACGGGGGACCGGTGAGCCCCGCCCTTTCCTCCTTCACACCGCCTGGCTCATAACGTTTCTTTTTACCTTGAGACTTGCCTCTTCTCTGGCGCCTGCACCGGTGCTCGCTTAAAACAAATCAAAAACCAACCACCACCGGTTCTCACTCGTAAGCGGGAGCTGAACAATGAGATCACACGGACACAGGGAGGGGAGCATCACCCGGGGCCTCTCGGGCCGGGGGCTACCGGAGGGAGAGCCTTAGGACAAATACCTCATGCAGATGACGGGTGGATGGGTGCAGCAGACCACCGTGGCACCTGTCTGCCTGTGGGCCACCGTGGCACGTGTCTGCCTGTGGGCCACCG
>NC_045456.1:21936532-21936919 GCF_002776525.5 Piliocolobus tephrosceles | reverse complement strand
TGTCTGCCTGTGGGCCACCGTGGCACGTGTCTGCCTGTGGGCCACCGTGGCACGTGTCTGCCTGTGGGCCACCGTGGCACGTGTCTGCCTATGGAACAAACCTGCACGTTCCCCAGAACTTATAATTAAAAACAAAAGGGAAGAAACTCACACCTCTACCCTATGGAATCCTCTGGCAGAAGACCTCAGGCGTGGGAGACGGAGGCACTGAACTCTGACCCCTGTTCCTTGTCCTACATTTCTTCTGGAGGGTCCTGGAGGACGTCCTGCCCATGGGCCACATCCCACGCGCTTTTACCGCTGACCCCAAGTCTTCAGACAAAGCTCCACGTCCTTAACCAACTGCAAGTCCAAAAGTCTTTGAATCCACCTTGCTCCTGTCAGCAA
>NC_045456.1:21920692-21936432 GCF_002776525.5 Piliocolobus tephrosceles | reverse complement strand
CCCCCCACCCAGCTTCAAAGTATCTTTTTTTTTTTTTAAACGGAGTTTCCCTCTTGTTGCCCAGGCTGGACTGCAGTGATGTGATCTTAACTCACTGCAACCTCTGCCTCCCAGGTTCAAGTGATTCTTCTGCCTCAGCCTCCCGAGTAGCTGGGATGACAGGAACCTGCCACCACGCCCGGGTAATTTTTTGTATTTTTAGTCGAGACAGGATTTCACAGTGTTAGCCAGGCTGGTCTCGAACTACTGACCTCAGGTGATCCGCCCGCCTCGGCCTCCCAAAGTGCTGGAATTACAGTCGTGAGTAACTGCGCCCGCTACCAGATACCACTTTTTAGGCCAAATCAACGCATAACTTCCATGTATTGGTTTGTGACGGCTGATGAAGAGAGTGCAACTCTGTAAAACATTTGAAGAGATTTACTCTGAGCCAAATATGAGTGACCATGGCCTGTGACGCAGCCCTCAGGAAGTCCTGAGAACATGTGTCCCGGGTAGTCGGGCACAGCTTGATTTTATATATTTTACGGAGGCAGGAGACATCAATCAAATACATTTCAGAAAGACATGCGTTTGGTTGAGAGAGGCGGGACAACTCAACCTGGGGCTGCCAGACTTTAGGTAAGTTTAAATATTTTCTGGTTGACAACTGGTTGAGTTTATCTGAAGACCTGGACTCAACAGAAAGGAAATGTCCAGGTGGAGATAAAGGATTGTGGGAACCAATTTTTTCTGTGCACAGGGAGCTCTCATACAGCAGACTTCAGAGAGAGCAGGTTGTAAATGTTTCTCATCAGACCTAAAAGGGTGCCTGGCTCTTAGTGGATTATGTCCCAGATCTAGGAAGGAATGAAGGAACAAGGAGGAACAAGGAAGAAGGAAGGAAGGGGGGGGGGGGGGGGGGGGAAGGAAGGGGGAGGGGAAGGGAGGGAAGAGAGACAGGGAGGAAAGGCAATTCTGTATAGAATGTGGATTTTTCCCACAAGAGACGCGTCAGGGCCATTTCAAGGTATGGCGAGGAAATATCCTTTGGGGTTAAATACGTTGTTTTTCCTTGTCTCATGATGTCATGCCAGAGCCGCGCTGGAAAGTAAGCTACCATACATGGGGTTAAATAAAACCCATCTGATAAGAACTCCTCAGACCCGAGACAGGAATTTGGGCAAGATAAAAAGACCAGAACTTCGTCATCATGACTTTGCCTGGAGCTGCTGCTGTCCTGAAATGTACCCTTGCCGTGAAACACTATGGCTGAGAAGCCATCGAAAAGATGGGGTCTTAGGCTAGGCGCAGGGGCTTACACCTGCCTTCTTGGTGCCCGGCCAAGTCTCGTTTTCTGTTTGGCCGTCAGATAACGGGGCTCCCCACTTGTGGTGACACCCTCAGCTCCTTGTCTTTGGGAGTTTGCTTCTTCAAAACCAGCAAAAAGGGCGGAGTGCGGTGGCTCTGGCCTGTCATCCCACACTGTGGGAGGCTGAGGTGGGCAGATCATCTGAGGTCAGGAGTTTGAGACCAGCCTGGCCAACATGGTGAAACCCCGTCTCTAATAAAAACACAAAAATGAGCCAGGCGTGGTGGCGGGCGCCTGTAATCCCAGCTACTCAGGAGGCTGAGGCAGGAGAATTGCTTGAACCTGGGAGGTGGAGGTTGCAGTGAGCCGAGATCGTGACACTGCACTCCAGCCTGGGTGATAGAGTGAGACTCTGTCTCAACAAAACAAAAAATAAAAACCCAGCAAAAGGTCTCTGAGGACGTCTCAAGTTTCTTTGAAGAAAAATAATTATGCACTCATCTCACCCTCTTTACGGCAGGTCCACCACAGATGATCTCTCCTTTGATTAAATCCACCTATGCCTAGTGTTCCATTATCGGAACGCTAAGCATGTGGGAGTTATTATATCCTACTGCTCAAGGTCATCGCCAAGATGTGATGGCAAAAATTCAAAACCTTGCAACTTCAGGCATAACTGGATTGACTCAAAGTTTTGAATCGAAGTCTCCATTAGTTTAGACATTAATTTTGCTACAGCTGAGAATATGCCCCAGCCTATCAAAAACAGATGCAAGTCACCATAGGATCTGTGGTCCATGCCTCCGCTCTTCTCTTTTCTTTTCGAGACAGAGTCTCCCTCTGTCGCCCAGGCTGGAGTGCAGTGGCGCCATCTCAGCTCACCACACCCTCTGCCTCCTGGGTTCAAGCAATTCTCCTGCCTCAGCCTCCTGAGTAGCTGGGATTACAAATGCATACCACCATGCCTGGCTAATTTTTGTATTTTCAGTAGACATGGGGTTTCACCATGTTTGTCAGGCTGGTCTCGAACTCCTGACCTCGTGAGCTGTCTGTCTTGGCCTCCCAAAGTGCTGGGATTACTGGCGTGAGTCACTGTGCCCGGCCCTGTGCTTTTTCCAAGGATGGTTTTGAGGGCTTTGGTATATAAAGGGAAAAAAGCAGGCAGGAGGGAAAGAGGAAAGAGAAAAAAAAAAGGAAAGTAGATAAAAGAGGCAAATGATTACATTCTTGTGAGGGTTTGATTGGCACTCACTGAATCCACATTTTACATGGGAAAGTGGGAGAAGAGGAACAGTCAGTCATGAATTCATTTCACACACAGTGAATCCACTTTTGCATAAGGCAAAGTAAACATACAGAAGAGGAAGATGTCAAACATGCATTTGTCCCAGGGTGGGTGGAGAGATCATTTCTAGTCTTATCTTTGCCCCCACACTTGTGAAGACGAGTTGTTAATTTACATTGTCAGGGAGAAATTCAACAGAACTCTGTTTGAAGGGAAAGATTTTGGGGCCTGCAAGAAATTTTATTGTGAGCAATTTGTGAGAGCGTCTCCACTAGGGAGGGATGTGCAGAAATGAAGAGGCTACAACAGGTGTCTGAAGATAGTGCTGAAGGCCAGGTGCACTGGCTCATGCCTGTAATAGCAGAGCTTTGGGAGGCTGAGGCAGGAGGATTGCTTGAGCCCAGGAGTTCAAGAGCAGCCTGGCCAACATGGTGAAACCTCGTGTCTACCAAAAATACAGAAAAAAAACAGGAGCTGGCTGTGGTGATGGTGGTGCATGCCTGTAGTCCCAGCTACTTGGGAGGCTGAGGTGGGAGGATCACTTGAGCCCAGAAGGTCAAGGCCGCAGTGAGCTATGACTCTGCCACTGCACTCCAGCCTGGGCAACACAGTGAGACTTCATCTCAAAAAAAAAAAAAAAAAAAAACAGATGCCCCTCCAGCCAGATGAATGCACACGATCATCGGTTGGCATGGAAGGGTAGGAAGGGCTGACGATGGAGTGGGTCCTCGAGGATTCCTCCGCATTTCCTTACTATAAAGTCTAGGCAGATAAGGCCAGCATTACCGTAAGAAGCAGCACAGGAAGCAGTGAGAAAAAGAGGAAGACCTTTCCCAGAAGTGCTGTGAAAGACATCCAGGTGAAACGGACAAGCTGCTGCGTTCTGGGTCCACAGCACAGGAAAGTGACTAGAAGGAACCACACTGATTAGAAATTCAAGTGTTTACCAGGAAAACTTTCTGAGTGGGATGCGGAGGTTCTGAAAAGACACAACGGAAGAGAGTGGTGGCTGTACCATCAAGACCAGTCACATCCAAAGGTCACCGTGAGAAAAGATGCAAGTGAAGGCAGCAAGGAAGAGAGAGACGAGGAGGAAGGTGAAGAGGGGGCGTTTCTCAGACTTTGGGAAAAGGAGTTTGTCCCCAGAATATGCCTAGAGCAGGGCAAATCCCACAAGCTCAAGCAGAACCAGGGCGCAAAAGATGGATGGGTTGGGCATTTCAAAGCCCATACTCAGTGAATTTGTCCGTTCCATTATGTTCAAATGTGAGGGTCCCTGCAAGCATTGTTCAAAATAGCAAGACTTGGAATGAACCCAAATGCCCATCAATGACAGACTGGATAAAGAAAATGTGGCACAGAGACACCATGGAACACTATGCAGCCATAAAAAAGGATGAGTTCATGTCCTTTCCAGGGACATGGAGGAAGCTGGAAACCATCATTCTCAGCAAACTCACACAAGAACAGAAAACCACACACCACATGTTCTCATTCGTAAGTGGGAGTTGAACAATGAGAACACATGGACACAGGGAGGGGAACATCACACACCAGGGCCTGCCAGGGGGTTAGGGGCTAGGGGAGGGGTAGCATTAGGAGAAATACCTAATGTAGATAATGGGTTGATGGGTGCAGCAAACCACCATGGCACGTGTATACCTATGGAACAAACCTGCACGTTCTACACATGTGCCCCAGAACTTAACATATAATTTTTTTTTAAAGTTGTTTCTTTCTCGATTTAGCCCGCACCTTGCGTTACAGTGTCAGAGGCGTTTGAAGCAGAGCTACTCCATCTTGAACAGGAGCTGGGAAAAATCAGGCTGAGACCTGCCAGGCTGCATTCCCAGGAGGTTGAGGTGTTCTAAGTCACAGGATGAGAGAGAGGAGGTTGGCATAACATACAGATCATGAGGGCCTTGCTGGTAAAACAGGTTGCAGTAAAGAAGCCGGCCAAACCCCACCAAAACCAAGACGGCGACGAGAGTGACCTCTGGTCTTCCTCACTGTTGATTACACGCTAACTCTGATGCATTCGCTGCTAAAAGACACTTCCGTCAGCCTCAGGGCAGTTTATAGCTGTCACAGCAATGACAGGAAGTTACCCTATATGGTCAAAAAAGGGAGGAACCCTCACTTCCCAGAACTGCCCACGCCTTTCTCAGAAAACTCAGAAGAATCTTTCCCTCTCGCCCCACATTCTTTCTTGCACGAGATCCAAGAACCCTCTCTTGCAGTCAGGATCAGGACCCCTTTCCAGTAACAACGCCTCACGTTTTCTACAATCATTTCATTACCTTGTGTGCCCACTGACCATTGTAATGCTCTAACCCAGGAGTTGGTCCACTGCAGCCCTCCAGCAAAACCCAGCCCCTGGCCTATTTCTGTGCACCTTGTCAACCAAAAAGCTATTTCCACATCTTTTAAACAGTTGGTTAAAAGAAATCAAAAGGAGGAGAACACAGTTGACTGTTGGACAACAGACATCTGAACTGAGCAGATTCACCTATGTGGGCTTTCACCCCGGAAATGACTCCTCTCTCCTCGTCCCCTCCCCTTCTCCTCCCCCTCCTCCCCCTACTCCTGCAGAGCGCGGTGGCTCACACCTATAATCCCAGCACTTTGGAAGGCTGAGGCGGGCATATCACAAGGTCAGGAGTTGGAGACCAGCCTGGCCAATATGGTGAAACCCCATCTCTACTAAAAATACAAGAATTAGCCAGGTGTGGTGGCATGTGCCTGTCATCCCAGTTACTTGGGAGGCTGAGGCAGAATTGCTTGAACCCAGGAGGCGGAGGTTGCAGTGAGCCGAGATCGCGCCATTACACTCCAGCCTGGGCGACAAAGCGAGACTGTGTCTCAAAAAACAAAAAAGAGGATGAAGACCTTTATGATGATCCATTTCCACTTAGTAAGTAGTAAAATATTTTTTCTTCTCTTCCTTACAATTTTCTCTTCTCTAGCTGACTTTATTGTAAGAATACAGTATATAATGCACATAACATACAAAATATGTATTAACTGACTCTGTGTGTTACAAATAAAGCTTCTGGTAAAGAGTACACTACGCATACTTAACTTTTAGAGGAGTCAGAACTTATACATAGATTTTTCAACTGCATGGAGGTTGGCACCCCTAACCCCCGTGTTGTTCAAGGGTCAGTTGGATTTTATTTTATTTTATTTTTTTGAGATGAGTTTCACTCTTGTTGCCCTAGCTGGAGTGCAATGACATGATCTTGGCTCACCGCAATCTCCAACTCACCAATTCAAGCAATTCTGCTGCCTCAGCCTCATGAGTAGCTGGGATCACAGGTGTGCACTACCAGGCCCAGCTAATTTTTTGTATTTTTAGTAGAGACAAGGGTTTCCCCATGTTGGTCAGGCTGGTCTTGAACTCCCGACCTCAGGTGATCCGCCAGCCTCGGCCTCCCAAAGTGCTGGGATGACAGTTGTGAGCCACTGTGCCCGGCCAGGTCAACTGTATTTTGTGACACAGGGTAAGTATATACATTTAAATCTCAGTGTCCCTCAAGATTCTTAGTAGAACACAAAACATGCCCATTCATTTACTACATATTGAGTAGTTGTGGCAGCGATCATGGGACCCAAAGAACTTGACATATTTCCCCATGTGAACTTTTTTTTTTTGAGATGGGGTCTTGCTCTGTCACCCAGGCTGGAGTGCAGGGGTGCAATCTCGGCTCACCGCAAACTCTGCCTCCTGGATTCAAGAGATTCTCTTGCCTCATCCTCCAGAGTAGCTGGGATTCCAGGCACACACCACTACACCTGGCTAATTTTTTGTGTATTTAGAGGAGACGGGGTTTCGCCACATTGGCCAGGTTGGTCTCAAACTCTTGACCGCAGGAGATCTGCTGGCTTCGGCCTCCCAAAGTACTGGGATTACAGGCGTGAGCCACCACGCCAGGCCCACTACCTGACCTTTTAAGAAGTTTCTCCACCCCTGCTATGGTCAGAGCTCATAACTGGTACCTTGAAATCTGTCTGCTATGTTCTCATGCAGAACTTCAAAAGACTTATATATTGTGCCAGTAACAACAACAACAACAAAAAAAGGGCCAGGCACGGTGGCTCATACCTGTAATCCCAACACTTTGGGAGGCCAAAGTGGGTGGATGATGAGGTCAACAGTTCAACACCAGCCTGACCAACATGGTAAAACACTGTCTCTACTAAAAATATAAAAATCAGCTGGGCGTGGTGGCATGCATCTGTCATCTCAGCTACTCAGGAGGCTGAGGCAGCAGAATCGCTTGAACCTGGGAGGTGGAGGTTGCAGTGAGCCAAGATCATATCACTGTACTCCAGCGAGACTCTGTCTGAAAAGAAAAAAAAAGAGATGAAGTTATGAAAATAATAAGCCCAAATAAACTAATTTTGATTTTTGTGTTTAAAGCATTATTCCTGGAGATAAAAAACATTTGGAGGCTGTGCGCGGTGGCTCACGCTTGTAATCCCAGAATTTTGAAAGGACGAGACGGGCAGATCCCGAGGTCAGGAGTTCGAGAACAGCCTGGCCAACACAGTGAAACCCTGTCTCTCCTAAAACTACAAAAATTAGCTGGGCATGGTTGTGCACGCCTGTAATCCCAGCTATTCGGAAAGCTGAGGCAGGAGGATCGTTTGAACCCAGGAGGTGGAGGTTGCAGTGAGCCGAGATCGCACCACTGCGCTCCAGCCTGGGTGACAGAGCGAGATTCCATGTCAAAAAAAAAAAAAAGAAAAGAAAAACAAGATGTAGTTATGAGATGACGTTATGAAAATAATAAGCTCAAATGAACTAAATCTGACTTTTGTCTTTATAGCATTATTCCTGGACATTAAAAAAATTTGGAAGCTACACACTGCAAGCTGCCATGTGTTTAAATGTGCTGCTGGACTGTTATGGATACTAAGCACAGAGGCAGCCCCAGCTGGCACCAAAGTGGCCACTTGGAGAGGTGAGAAATGAACAAAACGGCTAAGCTCTCCCCAGGAGGCTGTAAGGTGCAAACACAACTGATCAGTAGAAAGGTCAGTCCTCCTTCTCCAAACTCCTTCCCTGACCCCCTGACCACTGGACCAAAAACCTGCATCTTTGATTCAAGTTTCATTTGCGCCACCACATCCAGCGAATTTTTATATTTTCAGTAAAGACAGGGTTTCACCATGTCGGTAGGAGGAGAAGGACGAGGGAGGGGGGGGAGGAGGGGGAGAAGGAGGAGGGACAGCGGGGGAGGAGGAGGGACAGGTGGGAGAGGAGGAGGTAGAGGACGGGGAGGAGGACGGGAAGGAGGAGGAGGGGGAGGACCTTCATCCTTTTGGCAGCAGGAACTGGCTTCATGGAAGACAGTTTTTCCATGGCCGGAAAACGCGGGACGATGGTTTTAGGATGTTTGCACACATTGCATTTACTGTGCACGCTATTTCTTTTCTTTTCCTTTTTTTTCTTTTGAGATGGACTCTCTATTGCTCAGGCTGGAGGACAATGGTGCAGTCTCCGCTCATTGCACCTCCGCTTCCTGGGTTCAAGCAATTCTCCTGTCTCAGCCTCCTGAGTAGCTAGGATTACAAGCGTGCACCACCACATCTTGCTAATTTTTATATTTTCAGTAGAGACGGGGTTTCACCACGTTGGCCAGGCTGGTCTCGAACTCCTGACCTCAAGCGATCCGCCCACCTCGGCCTCCCAAAATGCCGGGATGACAGGCGTGAGCCACCGCGCCCGGCCCTCGATTTTATTTTAAAGATTATTTCTCGAAGGAGTTGAAGTCGAGTGAGCACACACTCCCCCCCGTGTTTGTCTCTCCACTGTTTGGTGTGTCATGAAAGGAAAGATGAAAAGATCCAAATGTTATTCGTCCCTCTCAGAAACGACCGCGCTCCTTGTCCGGAGGTGAACGCCTGGCACTGAGCCGCACACCCCGGGGCCCTGATGTTCCGATCTGGGCATGAGGTCGCCGCATCTGTACAGTAATGACTATCATTCCGTGAGGTGCCACACCCGTTTTCTGCATCATCTTCCCTGGGGTCGTAAAGAACACATCCAGGTTTAGCAGAACGTGTTCATCAAAGCTGTTCAACCTTTCCAGAGAATACACGACATCAACACCGAAAGCTTGCTTTTTCTCCAGATGACTGTGGCTTCTTTCTTTCATGCAGGCGATCTCTTTCATAAGCATTTTTTTTTTTTTTTTTTTTTTTTTGATACGGAGTCTTACTCTGTTGCCCAGGCTGGAATGCAGTAGCATGATCTCGGCTCACTGCAACCTCCGCCTCCCAGGTTCAAGCAATTCTCCTGCCTCAGCCTGCCGAGTAGCTGGGATTATAGGCACCTGCCACCACGCCCGGCTAATTTTTTTGTATTTTTAATAGAGACAAGGTCTCACCATACTGGCCAGGCTGGTCTTCAACTCCTGACCTCGTCATCTGCCCACCTCGGCCTGCCAATGTGCTGGGATGACAGGCGTGAGCCAGCGCACCCAGCCGTTTTATTGATTTATTTTCTTTCCTTTTTAAAGACAGAGTTTCCTTCTTCATAACTGAACTGAGAAATGACCACGGGTACCAACACTGGGCTACAGCTCGAGGACTGAAGAAGGTTTTTGTCCTGAGCTAACGCTGAAGGTGTTCAGCATCCTGCACTCCACACCGTGCAGACAGAGGGCAGGACTCCAGAAACCGCAGGAAAGAATAAACCCCTCAAAGAAACGAGCTGCAAACTCTCGCATCTCGTCAGCCTCCAAACAGGATGTGTAATCGCGACGGTCGAACTGTGACTCCCCAAAAGTGGAAGTCCTCATGGAACCTTGTTTGGAAAAAGGTTCTTTCCCGATGTGATTAAGGTAAAAGTCTTGAGATGAGATCATCACGGAATATCTGAGTGCGTCATAAATCTAACGACTAGTGTCCCAATAAGAGACGAAGAGCAGACACAGACACAGAGGAGAAGCCACGTGGAGATGGAGGCAGAGATGGAGTGATGTGGCCACAAGCCCAGGGATGCCTGGAGCCCCCAGGAGCTGGGAGAGGCAGGAAGGATCCTCCCTTACAGCCTCCAGAGGGAACTGGATGAGAGACTGAAATGGGTTGGACAGCGGCCCCTGGAAACATCTGTCCACGTCCCGGAGCCCAGAACCTGGAATGAGGCCTTGTTTAAAAATAAAGAACTGCACAGACTTAATGAGCTAAGGAGCTCAGACGCGATCGTCCTGAATTACGCTGGGCCCCAAAGCCAAGGACAGGTGTCCTTGTAAGAGACAGAAGAGGAGACACAGACACAGAAGAGAAGGCCACGTGGCGATGGAGGAAGAGACTGGAGTGATGCAGCTGCAAGTCCAGGGATGCCTGGAGCCCCCAGGATCTGGGAGACGCAGGAAGGATCCTTGCCTAGAGCTTCCAGACGGACCACAGCCCTGTCCACACCGTGATCTCACACATGTGGTTTCTACCACTGAGAGGGCATAAATGCCTGTTGTTTGAAGCCACCACAGTCTGTGTCTGAGGTACTTTTTTATGACAGGCGTTAAGAAACTCCTACAGGCCAGGTGTGAAGGCTCACATCTGTAATCCCAGCATTTTGGCAGGCTGAGGTGGGAGGATCGCTTGAGCCCAGGAGTTCAAGACCAGCCTAAGCAACACAACAAGATCTTGTCTCTACAAAAAAATTTTGGGGCCGGGCGCAGTGGCTCATGCCTGTAATCCCAGCACTTTGGGAGTCCGAGGCGGGCGGATCACAAGGTCAGGGGTTTGAGACTAGCCTGGCCAACACAGCGAAACCCCGTCTCTACTAAAAGTACAAACACTAGCTGGGCGTGGTGCAGTGCGCCTGTAATCCCAGCTACTCATGAGGCTGAGGCAGAAGAACTGCTTGAAGCTGGGAGGCGGGGGTTGCAGTGAGCCAAGATTGCACCACTGTACTCCAGCCTGGGCAACAGAGTGAGCCTCCGTCTAAAAAAATACAATAAAATACATGTATTTTAAACTTGGCTAGGTATGGTGGAGTGTGCCTGTATTCCCAGCTACTTGGGAGACTGAGGCAGAAGCCCAGGAGTTTGAGACTAGCTTGGACAACACAGTGAGACCCTCATGTCAAAAAAAAAAAAAAAAAGCAAAACAAAACAAAATAAAAAAAAAAAAGCAGGAAAGAACAATACAGCAAACAAACTTAATCTGGCTCATTTGAAAACATTAATAACATCGTATTTCTGGGGTCCTGAGTTGAAGGCTTCTTCTATGTGGGTCGTGGAGTTATTTTAACGTGTAACATTTTATATTTTAACTAGTTCAACCATAGTTTATGGAATAACAGTTTTTAAATAGTTTCATAGGTATGATATTGTAATTCAAATATTCAAATAAAACTACAAAATTGATATCGGGTTTCTGAAATGTCTGCAACACTACACCAAAAAGGGCACAGATTAGCTAATTTATTATTTCTTTTTTAATTTTGTTTTTGTTTCTGTTTTTTGAGACAGCGTCTCACTCTGTCGCCCAGACTGAAGTGCAGTGGCGTGATCTTGGCTCACGGCAAGCTCCGCCTCCCGGGTTCAAGCAATTCTCCTGCCTCAGCCTCCCAAGTAGCTGGGACTACAGGTGCCCGCCACCAGGCCTGGTTAATTTTTTGTATTTTTAGTAGAGACGGGGTTTCACCGTATTAGCCAGGATGGTCTCGATCTCCTGACCTCATGATCCGCCCGTCTCGGCCTCCCAAAGTGCTGGGATTACAGGCTTGAGCCACTGTGCCCGGCATTGTTTCTGTTTTTTGAGACAGCGGCTCTCTCCGTCACCCAGGCTGGAGTGCAGTGGCGTGATCTTGGCTTATGGAAACCTCTGCCTCCCAGGTTCAAGCGATTCTCCTGCCTCAGCCTCCTGAGTGGCTGGGATTACAGGTGCCCGACACCTCACCTGGCTAATTTTTGTACATTTAGTAGAGACGGGGTTTCACCATGTTGGCCAGGCTGGTCTCAAACTCCTGATCTCAAGCAATCTTCTCACTTCGGCCTCCCAAAACGCTGGGATGACAGGCGTGAGCCACGGCCCAGTTGGATTCCGCTTATGTGAGGTCCCTAGAGCTGTCGAGTTTATACAAACAGAAAGTAGAATGGTGGGTACCAGCAGCTGGGGAAGGGGGACATGTTTACTGGGGACGGAGTCTCCGTTTGGGAAGACAAAAATGTTCTGGAAATGAATGTCCATGATGGTTGCATCATTCACGTGAATGCAGTTAATACTGCTGAAGTCTCACGCCTGCCATCCCAGCACTTTGGGAGGCCGAGGCAGGCGGATCATGAGGTTAGGAGATTGAGACCATCCTGGCTAACATGGTGAAACCCTGTCTCTACTAAAAATACAAAAACATAGCCAGGCGTAGTGGTGTGCGCCTGTAATCCCAGCCACTGAGGAGGCTGAGGCAGGAGAATGGCGTGACCTCAGGATATGGAGGTTGTGGTGAGCCAAGATCGTGCGACTGCGCCCCAGCCTGAGCGAGAGTGAGACTCCATCTCAAAAAAATAATAAAATAAAAAACTTCTGAGCTGTGGACTTAAACACAGGAAAGTGGGTCAATTTTGTGACATACTTATTTTACCACAAATACAAAATACCATTTTTAAGCAAGTGCATGGCTAATAGAATGATCTGGCCCTCCGTGGAATGGCTAGGGATGTCCGTTCTCAGACCCTCTGCATTTGCTGAAAGCAGGAGCAATGCCCTGGAAGCCCTCCCAGATACAGGTGGAGAAATGACGGAGTCATTGACCAAGTCTTTGATCTCTAGCACAAAGACTTTTCCTCAACACGTCAGCCAGGAAACACAGTTCTCACGACATTCACAAAGTGAAGAGCAAAGCTGTGTGCTCCACGACAGACGGACAAGGTCAACTGACAGCTTCCCCTGAGAAACGGAGGGGTCGGAATGCATGCCAGCTTGAGCCAGCCACACAGCGGGCCAGGCAGGCCCATCAGCCAAGAGCACGGCTGCATAATGAGCAGAGGCAAACTCCCCCCGGGGCCTCTCACGTTTCCGAATTTCTTTCATGGGAGGCGCAAACTGCCATTTGTCTTAGAATTAGCTTTCCAAGTATTTGCACTGCAAAACCACAATGAAACAAGAACCAGCCTGCCAGTCATAGTGTCTTCAGAGCAAACGGTGGGCGAGAAAAAAGGTACAGGAAAAAGAAGGGGAGGGGAGGGGAAGGGAGGGGAACTCGGCTCACTGCAACCTCCACTTCCCGGATTCAAGCAATTCTCCTGCCTCAGCCTCCTTCGTAGCTGGGATTATAGGCGCCCGCCACCACGCCCGGCTGATGTTTTCATTTTTAGTACAGATGGGGTTTCACCACACTGGCCAGGCTGGTCTCGGCTTCCCAAAGTGCTGGGATGACAGGCGTGAGCCACCGCGCCCGGCCCTGTGAGTCTGCTTTGATGGGATTTGTTTGACTTTAAACCCATGCGGAGGAGTTTTCCTGGAATGGCTACACTCGGAGACATGAGGCAATGCTTACTCTGACTTTCCATGTTTTTGGAGTGTACAGTTGAACGTCAACAACATGGGCGAATGCGGCAACCCCTCCTTACACAATCAGAGACAGTCACTGCCAAGCTGCGTCACGGATCGTCATTAGCTTTCCATGAGAAACAGGTGCATCATCAAGGGCTAAAGACAAAGAGGGTTCAGTGCAAGACACCAGCCACGACGTGTCAGTCGGCGTACAGCCTGTCTGTTTGAGGGTTCTGCGAGATGCTGCAGGTCAGTATTTCAGAGTGTTTGGAACATCCAGGGTTACTTAACCCTGTGGCTTGACAAGCAGCAGAGATTTGCAAACAATGATAGCTTCTGTGCCATGTTCAGCCGAACCTTGGCTCTGAAAACAGCCTCAGTATCTGACATCCTCTCATTCCCGGGCTTGTGGCGTGGCTATCAATTGAGATAGTGTCAGTCCATCTTCACGCCAAGGGGATGGGAGCATTTACAGAAATAAATGTTTGCACTGGTGACTGCACTGCTGCCGACCGAAGAGTTTGATGGGCAAAGAATGAGATTGAGAAGCCGCAGCTCATGTTTACACAACCTGGCTCATTCGCAGACAGGACGTCGAATGTGTAATGCAATCTTTGAATGCCCACTCATGTTGACAGCTCACATCAGAAGAGGCGCTGGTGTCCCGGTGTGCCTATGAGGGCTCCTGCTACGGACGAATGGTGTCGCCCCGAAAATCATGTGTTGAAACCCTAACGCGAAAGGGGATGGTATTTGGAGATGGAGCCTTTGGGGGATGATCATGTTTACCTCAGGCCCTGATGATGGGATGAGCGCCCTTGTAAGAAGAGAGACCAGGGCACACATGCTCCCTCGTGCTCCACCCCCACCCCCCCCACCATGTGAGACCATCTGTAAACCAAGAAGAGGAACCTCTCAAGAACCCAACCGCGGTGGCACCTGGATGTAGGAATTTCTGCCTCCAGTGAATTTCTTTTATGCCAGCCCATCTATGGTACAGTTAACCCTTGGACAATACAGGTGTGAATGGCATGGGTCCACTTATGTGGGCATTTTCTTCTACCTCTGCCACCCCGGAGACAGCAAGACCAACCCCTCTTCTCCGTTCTCCTCTTAGGCTGCTCAAGGTGAAGACGATAAGGATGAAGACCTTTATGATGATCTACTCCCACTTCATAATAGTAAATACATTTTCTCCTCTCTATGATTTTTAAAACTTTAGTCTGGTGTCCCTTTTTGTTTTTAATTATTCTTTTATAAGGGACTGGGGTACAGGTGGAGTTTGGTTACCTAAGTTCTTCAGTGATTTGTGAGATTTTGATGCACCCATCACCCGAGCAGTACACCCTGTGCCCTGTCAGTAGTCTTCACCCCTCACCCACCTCGCAGTCTTCCTAAGTCCCCAAACTCCATTTTATTATTCTTATACCTTTGTGGCCTCGTAGCTTAGCTCCCACATATCATATATGGTGTTGGTTTATCCATCCCTGAATTACTGCGCTTAGAATAAAAGTTCCTTGCCAGGCGCGGTAGCTCAAGCCTGTAATCTCCACACTTTGGGAGGCTGAGGCAGGTGGATCACTTGAGGTCAGGAGTTTGAGACCAGCCTGACCAACATGTCAAAACCCTGTCTCTACTAAAAACAGAAAAATTAGCTGGGTGTGGTGGTGCGCACCTTTAGTGCCAGCTACTCGGGAGACTGAGGCAGGAGAATCACTTGAACCTGGGAGGCGTAGGCTGCCATGAGCAGAGATCGTGCCACTGAAATCCAGCTTGGGCAACAGAGTGAAATTCCACCTCAAAAAAAAAAAAAAAAAAAGAGTAAAAGTTCCTTATGATTTTTGATTCTCAAAGTTCCTTGTGAGGCAATTATCCTGCCTTAGCCTCCCGAGTAGCTGGGATTACAGGCGCACGCCACCACGCCTGGCTAAAAAAAAAAATAGCATTTTCTTTTCTCTAGCATACTTTAATAATACAGTACACAATACGTAAAACATACTAAATATATGTGAATCAACTTTATGGTAGTGATAAGGCTTCTCAACAATAGGATATTCGTAAGTTTTCGGGGAGTCGAAAGTTATCTTTGGATTTTCAACTGTGCAAGGGACATGTGTGGCGCCCCTAACTCCCACATTGTTCAAGGGCCAACTTTGTTTTGTATTGGATTGTTGTTGCTGCTGTTGTTTTAGATGGAATCTTGCTCTGCCACCCAGGCTGGAGTGCAGTGGTGCGATCTCGGCTCCCTGCAACCTCCGCCTCCCGGGTTCAAGCAATTCTCCTGCCTCAGCTTCCGAAGTAGCTGGCATTACAGGCACGCACCACCACACCCGGCTTTTTTTTTTTTTTTTTTTTTTTTTGGTAAGTAGAGACAGAGTTTCACTGCTCAGGCTGGTCTCGAATCCCTGACCTCGTGATCCACCCACCTCAGCCTCCCAAAGTGCTGGGATGACAGATGTGAGCCACTGCACCCGGCGGCTTTTCTCGTTAATGAAAAGCAGCCCCAAGTCATTTTCTAACAATGAGCAGCCTGTCAAGCCAAGCCGCAGACACAGAAAAGCCAGCTGGAAGCTTGCACGGGTGAATGTCGGCAGGAACTCGGGACTAGACACGTTCAAGATGGCGGCTCCATCTTCCCGAGAGAAACTAAGGACT